>NC_068364.1:51645221-51799812 GCF_020536995.1 Dreissena polymorpha | reverse complement strand
TTTTCATATTCCGTGAAACATAGTTGTAATGCAATAGCACAAGACTGTATCAAATCTAGCTTGTATCCTAATACGCAGGGTATGGTTTCAACTGTAAATACTAGTTAATTAGCGAGTCTTTAACAAATGTTAGTTGCATTCGTAGAATAGGTAATAGTATTCGATTTATTTATCTATGTGTCTATTATCATGCTCAAATCGTCTATTGACTTGTGTATACCATTTGAGATTCAGTCCCGTAATTATTATTTTCGTCGAGACTGTGATTCGTACATGTATTATCCATTCAAATAAGTGATATTCAATCACAGATTTGTTGTGAAAATCACTTTAAGACATGAGTAAGATATTGCTAATACTGACCATTCTGTCTGTCCTTACCCTTTGACCGTCAAAAGATTGATACACTTTAAAAATCTATTTGATTTATTTTGCATTTCTTCATTGTATTCGTCACCGCTGAGTTTGAAAGTATTTCTTTTTTTGTTTTTTTTTTCGCACTTTAAAGCAATTAACTATTTGTTTAATGAACGATCATTGGACTATTGAATTGGTGGTCCAAGTGTTGTAATTTATATATATATATAATATATATATATTCTATATATATATATATATATATATATATATATATATGTTAAATAATACATTCGTGTACATTTTATGCACAAACAATCAAGGGATAATACATGTTTTCGAGGGCATGATCATCTGCGGGCGCTCGAAAAATCCGTTCCTGCCCGAGTGCGCTGCAATGATCATGTCCGAGAAAATGTGTATTTTCGCTATTATTGCACAAACAATTCACACATACCTAAATTAATTAAAATAACATTGAACACAATATGTCTTGTTCATTCGACATCGACAAAATAATTCGATTATGTCATATGACGTCATACAGTTCAAGGTTGTGTTTTACATATGCCTAACTCGGTCATCATCACAAATGACGAGGCTTTACCTTCGGATAGGCAGTTTTCGATTTTAAATGTGTTAAACAGTGGATTAATGCAAATTTGAATATCAGCCGAGCAAAGTAAGAAATGAGGAATTATATTGGAATTTACTGGTTGTGACGGATAAATATATCGTCAGAATAAGTCATTGTTTTCATAGATGTTTCTTTTGTACAGGTCTATCTTATTTATTTTTTTAAAAAAATAAAAAATACTGCCAATATATTCATGATATTGTCACTGAAGTATTTCAAGCATACAGCAGGAACGTTGACGGTACATAAACACTAACATTTACAGGCATATTCTTTGAAAGTGTTGAGTAAATAACCTTAACTTCATTGACGTTGCTAATAAAATAAAGCTGCTGTCATGAGAGTGCAGATGGTATAATTTGAAAAGTGGATTGAAATATTCATTGTCGTTATTCATGCGTCCATGAGAAAACTGGTGCTTATTCAGTTTCCCATTTGTGCTTGCAAAGTCGTCGATGGCTGGATTTATTAACAAAGTTCATAATGACTTCATCGAATCCAGTCTTTACTATTCTAGTAACTGCGCGTGGACCAGTTTATGGATATGAAAAACACATAACAGGGCTTGAACGGCACGTGAATCGCCTTGTTAATACACGATTTCTCCCGTTCAAGCCCTCCTTTGGCAAGTTTCTGCACCCCGCCAGAGGGCATTATAGATAGAGTTTATGCAATAATAATTTGAAACTACATGAAAGTATTCGTACGTTGTGTATGTACCTGCTTGTGACGTATACTGAATTGACACTGATCCAATTTCTACTTCCAGTTTCCCTTGGCTTTGAATTGGGCTATAAAAACAATATGTTAAGTGTCAATGTAAAATATAAACAAATGGACACTCAGAGTACGCACACAAGACAGAACACCAGGTCATTTAATGACGACAAGTGACAAATAGCTCAACTATTTCCGTAGCAGAAGCGCTCTTCAGAAACAAATATTCTAAATATTTTATGTTAAATCACGTTCAATTTTCGAGCAACATATGTTATTCCCTTATACAATGTGATTAACTTCGTGTGCAAATATTATGATTAATGTGGATTTTCATTCATTTAAATTGTCTTCAAGAAAAGGAAACATTTCAGCTTTTAACATGCCCTCATTAGTTGATATGTTGTTAAAATGTCAGCCACATTGTCAATTCAAAATTATATTTCGAGTATGGTTTATATTCACAATGTTATTAATACATGCATATGCACTACTTGCAAATTAATTTGTTTTACAAAAAATTACAGGAAACAATCATTTATTATATGAGATGTTCGAGGAACCATTGCCCTCAGCCATTTTTGTTGAATATGTGAGCGTGACATAACGTGTTACTGCCAAACGGGGCTTTGGAATATCTACGAAAAATAGATCGTAGCATAAAGTGAAAAATCTTAAATCAAGTAAGACTTGCAAGTGATTAAACATAATGCAAATAAATTGTAATACCACAAATTAGTATTACAAAATGGACTTATGTTTAAATATTGATTTTAATTTTAACCACATCCTCTCTTTGAAGAAAACATGTAGGTAGATCATTTATATTTTCAAATGCGAAGTTTTACTACGAACATATTGCTTAATTAAACCAAGCAAAATATCCGTTTCGTTACAAGCAGATAACTTGAACTTTATAAGCACCTAAACCTTCTTGATTAATATGAACGGGCACCGTAAAAGAAAGGAAAACATAATCACAACCGAACACATCATGAATGCACCGAGATTGTTGTGAAATAGGATTCGGTACGCCATATTTTTTGCAAAGTTATTCATTCACGTTTTCTTTGTATTGTTCCAAACAAATAATTATCATTATATTTAAATAACTAATCAATACAAGAGATATAATTTCCAATTTAATTACCATTTCATCAGTTTATTTTAGGCAAACAAAACTTATAGCATTGACACGTACCTTGCTGCCTTTTCGATAACCATCACCTCCGACATTGACCAATCCATCATCAGAGAACAATTACGCAAGGTTCCATGTGTCGTCACGTTGCCATCATCCCCAAACCTGGCGTGTATCTCCATGTTTGTCAGATTAGACCCGTGGATACTAAATGAGAAGATAATATGTAGGTTGTAATACATGAATTTATAGTAGAGATGCTTGTGATTTAGTTACTAAGTTTATTAATATGCAACATTGAATGTACATATGCCGATAACAGGTTAAAACAATAATATAATTAAAAAAACTCAATATAAGGCTGCCAACTTATATATAACAATTGAAAACTATAAAGGGTTACTTATATAATCAGCATTTTGAAGGTGAACATCAATGTGGGACTATTTTGACAAATTAGTTTTATAAATTAGAATTATGGACTTAACCAGCAGGATAGAGACTTAGTTATTTTTAAACTGAATGGTAACATATCCGTATGTATAAGCAGTACATTTCGAATCGTCGTTCAATCTAATAGTGAAAACTTCTTAAATATTGTGTTAATACTAATTTTGCAGAAATAATTTGTCAAGCACTTTGTTGAAGGATTATATATAACATAAATGGATTTGTTTGGAAATTAAACAAAAAACAAAACAACAAATTTAAATCACTTTACTATAACGTTCAATTTCGAACTATCTATATTTTTAATTATGAACTTATAACATTTAATTTGCATCGCATTCATGAAACTTAAATGGCTGCATCTTATTGGAAGATCAGTTTTGTAATATCGTTTAACGTTTGACTTTGTGATATTTTAATGTTTTACACATTTTATTTCATACAGATTCTTTGTCGTCGATTTAGCAGTAAATGTCGTACATGTATAGGGTGTTCATGTGTTTTATATAAATTGCTCTCATATCGACGCTAGCCTACACGACACAAGAATATCTCTAAATGCCAGAGTGCATTTATCTCACATAAACACATATGCGTTAAACATTAATTGTATTTAAATATCCACATTGGTTTTATTCATAATGTGAAAAATTTATAAGGCGTACATAAAAACAAAACATGTGTTTTTCCGACAATATTAATCGTGTGAAATGGCAAAAAATTCTAAGTGATCATGGTCAATTAATATATATAATTATATAAGAATTTATAGACCGACGCATCATTACGTATTACATATTGATATGACTATGAGATTTGCTGAACAATATTTAGTAGACCACAATTTTATTCTCACTTGGTAAGTGTCCATGACAAGTCATTGTCGTGGCCAGTCAAATTGTCGAACTGGATTCTTCTTCAAGAAATGTGTCCGACGATGAATACTCAAAGCGGGTAACTGAAAAACAGGCGAGGAAAAATAACCATCTTTGTTTTGTCTAAATACTGCTAAAATGCATTGTATACATTTGAACACATGGTGTACAACACGACGAGTAAAAATATATGTATTCATATAATTTTATTGTTGAAATTTAATTTGCATGAAAGTAGTTCATCAAAGTTTGTAATAACTAACGATTTTATCGCATTGATATTTGTCTTAATTGAACTAATAAGCACACAACATGCAATATTTTGTTATACATCTATGATTTAGGATAAATAACGTCCTGAGACAAAACGCTTGTCACTAAAATCTAATTTACATAACGAATCTTAATCAGTAGTATACTAGCTTTTATTTCAATCATGTTTTCTAAATGCTAAATTATGTTTTGCTTCGGCTATGAACAATAGTGTGGTCCAAAACATGGCTTGAATTGACTGAAAATGAATCAAGATTACCGACTCAATGCAACAATAAAACTTACAGCGGTTAAACTCGCTTTCCGGCACTGAAAGACGGATTCCGGCAGGTGCTGGGGTTTGTTCTTGAGAGCATGTTAGAACGACAAAGGTCAAGGTCAACAGCAAGCAGGATGACGTATGCACATTAGGCATCATTGCTGGCATGAGAATGTTAGCGTGCTGTTCTGCAATGAAGGTGTTCTTGCTTTAACAAAGCGTATCCCGTTGAGCATTTGCCTTAAACTTATTTACAATTTGGTAAAATGACGATGTAAAAAAATTATATGTAAGAGATTTATACAACAAAATAATAAATTTCATTGAAACAAAGTAAATAACACTTCTTACTAAGAAAAAGGTTTGAAAATGTTTGGTCATAAATATATAATTGTCACAAAAGAATGTTAAAATAATAAAGCGATTGCAACGCTTTTGTTTAGTTTGAAAAAAACAAATATGTATGTCCAATATAAACTCGAATTCAATTAAGCATGCGTGTCGCAGTGGATGCGCACTAGATATTGCTTCCAGAAGTCATGGGTTCGATTCCAGGGTACGGCATTTTTTTTTTAATTCTTATTTGTTCTTGCTGGTGTAACACGTTAATTTCATTTAATATATCACAAACTAATTATAATACATTATTAAAGTTATTATTGAGATCTTTCAAAAAGAAGAAAATCTGTGTGCAAGTCCGTTTTATGTACGTTATCTAGCGTTAAATAAACGGATCATGGTGCCTGTATTTTGTCGTATGTGTTCGATTAGTTAGCGCGAAAACAGACATCGGCTGAAATCAACAAGCTATTAGGAGGCACATAGTTAAGTATTTACCAGCAGTTACAATACAACGTTATATTGGTTGAATCAGATATTTAATGCAAAACTTACTTTAAATTTACATCCAAAACCGCCGATGTTGCATCATAGTCTACTTAACAGGAAGTTTATTTCCATTAATTAAAAAAAATCGATCAATATGAGTTATTGGGATCAATAAATACAAACAAAATTAACAAAAAAAATCAGATTTGCAAATTTCGTTGTAGTTATGATATTTACGAGGAAACTGTAATACTGACTTTTACCATGCTCTAAAATATCCTTTATATAAATCTTTTGACGATTTTAAAACTGAAAATTATAAGCTTTACGATAAACGATCGAATAATTTAGTTTTGTTGTTATCGTTATATTTTGTGACATAACGAGAGTTGCTCAAATAAAGTATAAACTACACTTCTTGATACATGAGCATGGATGGCCGTGTGGTTTAAGAGATGGACTTGTACTCCCAGGCTTACGGTCAGTGGTACTGTTTTTTCTTTCTTTGAGTATTTTACTTGAGCTATTTAGTTAAAATGTTTACATTGATCAATTTAAGGCATTTAATGAAAAATCAATACATGCCAAAACGTGCATAAATATTATCTAACGACAATCGCAAAAAAACTTTATACATTGGAAGTCAACTGTTCGTTGGTTCGTTTTTCCGGGAAATACAAAGAGTGTTATGACCAGCAGTGTGTTTTGTTTAACTGTAATGCATCAACCTTAATACGATGTTCACATTGACAACGTTCCAATACAATATCAAAGCAAAACCGTTAGTTTCAACATTAATTTTTGTCCTAATATAACATGGGATATATGCGACTAATAATTTGACATTTGTTCCACTATTGCAAACAGTTTTTGTTTTCATCGCTATTCCACTTGTTATCAACGGTCCAGAAAACATTTTGGCAGATTCGGGTTGAATCCCCGTACTATAAAAAACTGAGCTTGCACACACTCGTGCAATTTTCTGAACAGTTTGTCACGCATATTAATTGATTTACATTTCCGTTAAACAGATGCCAATAAACTAACATTTTTAAAATTGTCCGAATACATTGATACACAAATGATCATTGTCCAAACGAAGCACAAATCAGCATTAATAAATTAATGCGTTACTCACGAATCGACTTGGACCGTGTTCTGTGAAAAGGGGGTTTAATGAATGTGTGTAAAGTGTCGCCCTAGATTAGCCTGTGCAGTCCACACAGGCTAATCAGGGACGACACTGCCCACTTTTATGATATTTTTGTTTAAAGAAAGTCTCTTCTTAGCTAAAATCCAGTTTAGGCGGAGAGTTTCGTCACTGATTAGCCTTTGCACACTGCACAGGCAAATCTGGGATGACACTGTACGCACATGCATTCAACCCCCTTTTTACAGAGCGCGGCTCATTAAATTTTTTAAGACTGAGTTATTGTAACATCGAAATCCGATTATTGTATGTATAATACATCGCAGAGTTCATACAAAACGCGTCATTGGCTTGAAAATCTTTCTAAAACCGTGATAAGTGATTGTACAAGTCTTATGTAGTTACCTTAAGATAAAGAGAAAAATATGTTTCACCTTAGTTTACGACTGCTTTCAGTTAACGACATACGGGTCGTAGGGAGCGTTAAGATTACCTAAGGCGCAAATGAAGATCAGAGAAAGTTAGCCCAGATTAATCATTGAAAACTAATTTTTGGACAGCATGCATGTTCGAGTCCTTGGATCTTTTTAAGGAGCATTCATATGTCAATTATCGTGTACAACTTCGAAGCAAAGATTCTAGCACGAAAACGATCCCTGAAAGAAGTAAAAAAAAAAACAAGTGATGCGAGCATAACAAGTATGCAACAACAACAGAACTAAGTCCGTCCGTTGGCCCTGTTTTCAAGAAAAAGACGGGCCGTTATAACCAGTAGATGATTACTCTTTAATTTAAGTACAGTTTTTCTGCAAAGTGAAACTAAACCATCAACAAAACATCTGGACCAACTTTCGCCAAACCTTATCATGACACCCAGAATGAGGAGACCCAATCCTGTAGAAAGTCACACAGATTGTTATGGAAAACTGGGTAGGGTTACTTATTCCTGCGGAATAAGTATGAACTGGATTTCTGTTCTGTTAAGTATGTCTCTATCATTCTGGATTCACTGTTCAGGCGGGTTGTCATAGTTATAATTTTTAACTGATATTATTTTAAATTGTAACATATGTAAATATGGTCTTTGTTAATAGGGTCTGTAAGTTTTAATCTAAGCGTAGGTAACCATTGCTAATGAGTTCATTTCCGACCTGGCCAGAGGTGATAATTGATTTCTTAAACTATTTTACATTATGAGCGTTAGTGCCTCTATTCGCAGTGTCAGTATTTTACGTCAATGTGTCTTATGTCAGTTTTAAACTACAGATTAGCAATGGCCACCTAACTTTTAACCTAACTTTTTAACTTAAAATATGTATATAGAGAACAAGTATGTGGAAAATACGCAATATGTAACTCTTAGTCCCTTATAATTCGTATATAGAATGGCCATTTTCATGTGTTTATGTGTGTTTAATGCTATGTAATTAGTATGTACATGAAATAGATGAGACTTTAATAAAAAATTGAATTGAATTGACAATGCCTACGCAATCCTAAACCTTACCAAACTGGTAGTTGTGTCACGTTTCACCTGTTGAAAATTAAATCAAACATGGATTCATCGAATAATATTACACTGATTAAACACAACAACTTGACCAAAATGACACATGACTAAACATTAAATTGGTGTGGATACAATTAATGTGAAACAACTACATATTTGAAAAACTAAAGCATACATATACGTTAAACAATTGGTAAATTTTGTGAAAAAAACGGTAGGAATTTGTTTAGATAACTTCCATGTAGCCTTCAATACATGTTCTTATGTAGAATTACATAAGCGTTCAACGAAATTCCATACATTAGCAAGTACATCTTACATCAAGTGTCACACAATTGGAAAGTGTTGTTTTATCAATAATAATGACAAGGTGGTAAGTGATATCATCATCATCATCATCATCATCATCATCATCATCATCATCATCATCATCATCATCGTCGTCGTCGTCGTCGTCGTCGTCGTCGTCGTCGTCGTCGTCGTCGTCGTCGTCGTCGTCGTCGTCGTCGTCGTCGTCGTCGTCGTCATCAGCATCATCATCATCATCATCATCATCATCATCATCATCATCATCATCATCATCATCATCATCATCACCAATACGATAACCATTTTGTCAACGTTCCAATACAAATACAAAACAAAAACGAAAGTTTGCATTAATGTTCCCGTTGTCGTATAACAGGTATTATAAACGATACAACTTATTTTGTTTTAAACAGTATACTTTTGTCATTGATTTATTTTTTCATTATACGAATTTTACCTGAATTCAGGGTTAATACTTTATCCGTAAAACAGATTTGATATAAACGTATCAATAAAATATATTCACAAACACATAACAAACATAACTCAGGACATAAATGTGGGATTTCCAAGCCAGGTAAAGCTGACTATAAAGTCAACACACGTAGATCAATTTAAAGTTTGCACCAGGAAGAAATATTACACCTGCCCATTCCGCGTATCGAGTTTACAATGAGATCTTTATAAACGCATGACAAAACTGCGCATGAAGGATTTTCGCGTTGTTTGGCCAATGAAAACAGTTTAATTATTGAACATTGGTAATTAGTAACAAATAACCTTATAATCCATATGATTGACAATCATAAATTTATGACAACAATAAATGTATATAATTGTTTGAAAAACCATATCTTCTTTTACAAAACGGTTATAATAATTAAACTCCAAGTTACATGTTAACCAATAAAAGAAGCACTATTATAAGAACCGCAAACTTAATTTCATATATATTTATATATTTATCGAATAATGTATAAGTGCAAACAAGATTACTTGTAAGCTACCGTATTCATAGTTCAATAAAGCGTACACACGTACTTAACGATAAATATCATATAATAAACATAGTTTGCTATAAATAAGCAAAATAAACCTCATCGCTAAATCCAATGTCAAAAATATAATTATATTCGTTTATTAAATAGTGTAAGTATCGATAATTAAAGAAAGTTCCGTTCGCAAATAGCCTTTAAAGTACCATATGATTCAAAAGCCTGCCCGTGGCTGGTAGCGCGCACTGATAGAAACTAGACATTCCTGGTTCAACCGCCAGGGCAGGTACTTTTTAATTTTAACTTTTTTCTCTTGTTACAATAATTAGTTTAAAAAAAATATTTCAAAATTTAAGTCCAAGTTCGCGGAGTAGATCGTTGTTTTGCATACAAATCGTATAGCGAGAAATAAACTTTACATAAATTCATTGAAATTTGTTTTTGTATCGAGGTTGACATCGAAAACCTGGCCAAAGTCGGTTTTGAATCGATAAAATATAATATAAATGATCATAAAAACATGCGATAGGCGGAAATCATTGCATCGTCTGGAGTTATGCAAATTATTTCTATATTTAGATTTCGTCAAACATTATTATCATATGGAAGATAAAAACATAGATTTAGCAAAAACGTAGCGTCGCAACTCAGTGTCCGTCTGTAACAGATGTATTTGCATTTGTTCTTACCTTCTCTCCGCTAATTTCGCCCGTATCCGCAATTTCGTTTGTTTGAATTAACGTGTCGAATCATGAATATTAATTAGGTCGTTTTTGTTCTTTACCGTACTTGACCCCAAACTAAAAATCGCTATATTGTTTGTTTTCAACCGGTTTCAACCGAATTTTCAGTGATATCTTCAATAAAAACACGTTTTCTTACGACTCTGTCCATAAATATAGCTATGAACGGGGACTTTAAATTATTGATAGTAAATTAATAAAATTACCTTTAACGTTCAAGATATAAACGTGTCATAGTGTGAATTGTACATTAATTTTCGACATGAAATTCGCATAATACATGAGGTGACATATAAGTAAACGGAATACTCACTGTTTTATGATTAACGTAACGATTCAACAAACCCACAAATAAACGCGTATTTCTGGTCTTGCTGAAGACTTCGAGCAAAACGTATTAAGGTAAATAATGAGGTAACTTACATCAAAAAAGGTTAATCAGAATATGTCCATTTATCATCAAATCTGTTCTGTGCACATTCTAACTTTTCAGACCACAAACTTTAGACCACATCCGTTGCAATGGATACATAACGCAGTTCTGCGTCTGTACGTAAACATGGGAATTCCCAACCACGGATGAATAATTTAAACGAGGAAGATTTGATAAACTCGGATGAAACGTAAAACACAGTTTTTTGAAGTATTAAGTTCACAGTGTATACAGTTTTCAAAGCGGACGTCCACTTACATCTCATTATGAATAACGTTTAAACTTAATAAGAGTATAAGGCATTTATATAATAGTGGATTGTCAAAAACTGACACCGTTTATAATATTAAAGCGTATATGACAGACATCGTTTTTGACATTAAAAATCAAAATTTACTTCATAACATCACAAATATTACCCGTGCTCTGTTAAAAGGGGGTTTAATGAATGTGCGTAAATTGCCGTCCCAGATTAGCCTGAGTAGTACGCACAGGCTAGTCAGGGACGACTCTTTCCGCTTTTATGATATTTTTCGTACAAGAAAGTTTCTTCATAGCAAAAATAAAGAATTTAAGGAAAATGTCCATGATAAGACTGTGCGTACTGCACAGGCTTATCTGGGACGACACTTTAGACATATGCATTAAACCCCTTGTTCACAGAGCACGACTCATATATATTCCTTATGTACAAACAACGATGGGCCATTTATTTACCGTGTCATTCAAATTACTTGGGTATTTATTTCCGTACGAGAGGATATCAAATGAGTCCTCATGGTTTATTCCCACAGATATCTTTTTGAAGCTAGTGCATTGCGGAGTAAGCCAATATTTGAAAGAGAAATTCAAGCTAATGCGCCAAGCATAAACACATGTTAAAAAACGTGTTTGATAAGATTATATTTTATTTTCTTAATTGTAATAATTGATTTGAAATTTGAAATTATTTAAAAATGCGTTTAAGGGTATTTTGCTATTTTGATTATGATTGGTATTGTGATAATTATTTCACTAAAATGGCTATGTAATTGCGACATTTTATTATTGACCTTATAAAGCTATACATTTAGTATAATACTTATGATGATTGATACTTTTCTTCATGAATACATCTTATACTTTATTAACTGGAATAAATATCGAAAAGTTCTACAAGTGTAACACGGCGGTATAATCTCCCTGTATTTATGTGAATTTCCTCCCTTTCAAATGTTGTTTTAAATAGTTAACATATTTATAGTTTATACATAATATTGTTTTCAACACTATTATAACAATGGTATTAGGTCACAACTATTCAAAGTGTAGAATTACTATATAAACTTTATTTAACAATGTAGTTTTAGGTCGACCTTCCCATCAAAGGCAATGTAATCAGGTTTTTATGAAAAAGAAAAAAGAAGTTGATCCTGATGACTAGTTAATATACGGATAAACAACTATCAGTATATTGCAGGGTTTATTACTCTGATACGAATTTCATATTCTTGACCTATTTGTTAATACGAGTTTGAACGATCATTTGCGTTTGTTCTATGTAATTACAACCTTATTTAAGGTGAATATAAGAACCCGGGCATAAAACAATCCTATCACACAAGGCATTGACTTACAAACGATACCTCGTTATTGGTATGAAATTGTCTGATATTAAATATTATTGCGCTATTTTTCTAATAATTATGTGTGCACTATGCCTGACAATCTACGTAGCAATCATGTATTCACAAATCAACAAATTTGAAAGTAGATTGAGGTAATCTCAAATAAATTATGGATTCGATAAGTGTTCATTCGGCGTTTGAAATACATCTATTGCTCGAGATTCTAGTCAGTAGAGACGGAACACAATTTTGTCCGAAAAATGATCGTGACCATTTCGCTTCATATTTACGACAACACGTGGCATCGATATCTATTTCAATGCATATAAAAACATAACTTTTTTAATAAATGTACTACTACTACTACTACTACTACTACTACTTCTACTACTACTTATTAATATATGTATACACCACGTAGCTTTATTTAACAGCGCTTGCTTATTTAATATTAACACAAATACACCTTAATGAAATTAACATATATATTAAAAATGTTTTGGTTAACGGAATTCGGGCCCGGGTCGCCCGTTTTAAAGTATATACTGCATTACCATCTCTTCCATCCCTAATTGCGATTTTCAGTTTATGTAAGTAATACACGTATTTACATACACTTTGCCGAAAACAAGAACAAGTGAATGTTTTTCTAACTTTTAAATGAACTTCAAATGATGATTGGTCCTGCCCGAAAAAGTACTTTTAAGTATTATTATGTTTATATGATTAATTTTATTTTGCTCCTTTTGAGCTCACTTGTTTTATATTTTTAATTTGTGATAAAAGGCGGTAAATTGTAAATCAGTTAACACGTACCTTCATATGGCAAGCGGTTCGACGCATAATCCAAAGAAACTAGGTTTCTCATGAGAACTATGGTTCCCAAATGAAATATTGGGTTCTCATGAAAACTTAGAATATCCGAGAAAACGACGCGAACAGCTGTCGAGAATCTAGGTTCTTGTGAAAACCTTGGATATCAAACGAGATCTTAAGTTCTCAGAATGAGAACCTAGGTTCTCATGAAAAACCTAGTTGCTCATGAGAACCTACGTTTTATGTGTCTATGAGAACCTAGGTTTTCATGAAAAACATAGTTTATCATGCGTTCCAAGGTTCTCTAGCGTAAACTAAGGCTTTCTCAGAATGAGAACCTATGTTCTCATGAAAAACCTGGTTTGTTGGGATTTCATAAACCTAGTTTCTTATGAGAACCTAGGTTTCTTGGGATTTCATAAACATAGTTTCTCATGAGAACATAGGTTCTCATGAAAAACCTGGTTTCTTGGGATTATACAATAGGCATAATCAGTCGGTGACCGCCTCTTGTTCATATGTAGGACGTTTTCCGTGCATGGGTTCTTGGGGAACACATGAATAAAAAATTGAACTGTTTATAAAATACATCTTTAATTGTAAATATTATTTTGAGACTAAAAATTGAAACAAATTCAGATCAATCGTAACATAATTCATTGTTACCGCATTAAATGAGTTTTAGCTATTCAGTTCCCATGTTCGGCCTTCAAACGAATGTAGGGTACAGTATTGGGCTATTTTTGAGTTTCCTAATTCAAGAATGTCTGTGATACATTAAAGCAATCATTATGGTATAAATAGAAGTTTAACCTTTATTGATAATGTTTAATCATGTAATATTCAATCTTAAGATATCGGCCCACACTGCAAGGAAAACTTATGCACTAAAGACTTTGCAAACATATTTCAATATCTTGAGATATCTGCAAAAATAAAGTTCTTAACGGCGTGTTTTATTCTCTCCAGCCCGTGTAATCATATGTGAACCCCATTGATCCTGCGCCCTGAATAATATGTGTCCCGTATTCCAAACGAGCAAGTTTACGCCGTCCGACGCGTAATTCTGGAAACATAGGTTCTCATGAGAACCTAGGTTATCATTAGAACCTAGGTTCTCATGACATGAGAACCTATGGTTCAAAATGAAAACCACGGATTTAGTATTAAAGACGCGTAATTCTAGGAACCTAGGTTCTCATGAGAACTATGGTTCCCAAATGAAACCATTATTGAAACGAATAATAAGTAAATAAAATAATTAACATTGTTAACAACGTACTGTAAGTAAGCATTGGGATACATTTACTTCTTAGTTTGTTAAATAATACATAGTTTTCCAAAGGTATAGTTCACTTGCCGTTTGATATCAATTGTATTTGATTGGGTACTAAAGAAGTGTATGTATATCCTTAATGAATACATACAACTTCAATGCAATGCTTCGCCCTGTGTTTGACACGTTACAATAAGAGAAGCAAATCGATTGAAAATATTCATGATCTAATAGAATATAATCTTTCCTTATTATCTGTAAAAAAATTCAATTATAGCGTCGAATAAAGTATTAACTTTTTTTTATCGTGCAGACAAATATAACATAATATGAGCACCCTTGCTCTTTGAAAAGGGGATTTAATGCATGTGCGTAAAGTCTCGACCCTGATTAGCCTTTGCAGTCCGCACAGGCTAATCAGGGCCGACACTTTCCGCTGTTATGATATTTCCTGTTTAAATAAAGTCTCTTTTTAGCAAAAATCCAGTTTCGGCGGGAAGTTTCGTCCTTGATTAGCCTGTGCGGACTGCACATGCATTAAGCCCCCTATTCCCAGAGAACGGCCAATATAGATACACCATAATGTAATAGCACTGTGCATTTGTGTACACTTAACCATAATCTACACATTCTTATTTATTCAAAAGTTGTTTTTTTAATTTGCAGAAAAAAGGATCAAGATATCAAGAAAATCGTGAGAATTGGGGGTCGCAGAACTCGTGCAGACATAAGATCGTGCAAAACATGTATCTTGTAAATTACGATAACCCTGAGCCAGGTTAATACATCAAGCTTGTGAGGCCCGTTTGGAGAGTATTAAATAACCAGAATTCGTCAATTATATTTTACTAACTTATTATAGAATATGTACTGAAATTAAAACTTTTGAGACTGTTTGCAGCAGTCACTGTCCGTTGGAGAGAAGTATGTTCATAACTGGTATTGTGGAAAACTGTGTTGTTTTACAACCGCAAACCGAAAATTTCACAAATGAGTTTTTAATTTGTAAAAAAATAATACGAGTTGGGATATTGTCGTTTTTTATAAGGGTTAATACTATGCACGCTAATGTTTATATTAACAACAAGTAAGCACTTCATAGCATATGCGTGCGCAAACGCATGTTTGTGGTAATTTTTATAATGAAATTTGGCAAAGTTTGCGTGCCAAAAAAAACCACACTTGTGTTTCATATAAGATATTAAAATGAATATGTACACATAGGGTTGTTAATTTTTTCTGGTTCTTAGAATGAATTGATCTAAAGTAGCCTGGTTCTTTATTTTACCACGAGTCAGCCGTTCTCTCTTCTTTTCGTCAATGCCATTTGCATTTACTTTAAAGAAGTAAATAACGTTATTGACCAATATTAAACATAACCAGTTATGAAAGACCGAAATTCCTTTACATTACCGCACTTCGATTCTGTCCCATTATCGTCGTCATTTCACATTAAATGTCCCTCAAGTTGTGTTATGTGTAAGTATATCATCCATAGAAGTTTCCTCCATGCGGTAAAAGGACAAATTCTGCCACATATTTGAAACGATTTATTAATTTGAAATTAACTTTCGATGGTATGATTAAGTTGAAACAATCTGTCGTATTATAACGAACACATTCTATGAAGTTAAATTTACCTCGGTCATATGATGTCCATCTTAAAACGAGTTTGATGACAAACGTTCACTATACATGTATCTAATTATAAAGTTTTATATAATGAGCAACAGACATACGATTTTATCGTAAACAAATAATGTCCGAGCCAACTTTATTGATAACTGATCTATTTCTACCGTTTGTGTATTCAAAACAAATGCACGCTATCAGCGTAAACCTACAGACGGTAGACGGGCCTCACAAAGTGATCGGCAGGTATTCAAAACTTGGCATAACCAGTTTTAGATATTGGTTTACTTGACTGCCTGAATACATAATCGAACACTGCTGTGTTACCATGAGGATTGGGGCAACAGTTTTGCTATTTGTTTGCGTGACTGCTTATGTTGCTGCTCTTCCGAGTAATCGACATGTCGTCAAAAAGCGCGCTGTTCCTTCACCAACAAGTAAGTAAAGCCCTACATATTGTTTTTTTTTAAACCGCTTGTTTGTTTTAATTATTACTACCTATCCTGATTTTTTGTTCCGATCACCTATTTAGCGTTTCCATGCTGTGTTTTCAACATTTTTCCGCAACGTTCGATAATATTTGCGTGTTAAATTTTTAATTAGTTTGTGCTAAATGTGATAACATTCGACAATTTACCCATCATAACTACCTAAATTTTACTATCAGCATACACATGTGGATATGTTTGTGTAAATAAAACAACTTTTGCACAAACGTTGTTTAATGACTGTGTTCATACCATGTTTAAACGGTTTTAATAGATTTGTGAGATTAAATAACTGATAACTTCGGTACATGGTGGACGGGACCCTTACGGGTAAATATGTTGTGAATGTATGTTCTCACTGGTTAAACGTAGGAAAATGTTTTTGTGTTATTAATTAAATATCGAAACATTGAACTGTTTCATAAACTGAATAGGCCGTGCGTTTTCCAGTGTATGATGATAATTACAATTATATCAAACCGTCTCTTTACATAAGAATTAAAATATCGCATTTTTACCGTCAGAATGCATATTTCGCGCTAATTCTTCCAACTGACCTTTGTTTTGTGTGTTTTGTAAACTTGCTTGGTAACAAAAAATAGTTTAAAGAAAAGGAATTTCAATTTCATTACAAATAACGATTTTCTCTTTTGTTTCATTCACTTTTCACCTAAACTGTTGGATCCACGTAGACTGCTGGATCCACGTAGTCTTCTAGATCCACATAGACTGCTGGCTCCTAGTAGACTGCTGGATCCAAGTAGACTGTTGGCTCAAGTTGTCTGCTGGCTCCAAGTAGACTGCTGGCGCCACGTAAACTGCTGGCTACACGTAGTCTGTTTGATTTATGTAGACTGCTGGATCCACGTAGACTGCTGACTCGACGTTGTATGCTGGCTCCAAGTAGACTGCTGGCTCCACGTACACTGCTGGCTCCAAGTAGACTGCAGGCTCCACGTAGACTGCTGGCCCAACGTAGTCTGCTGGCTCCATGTAGTCTGCTTGATTCACGTAGTCTGCTGGCTCCATGTAGTCTGCTTGATTCACGTAGTCTGCTGGCTCCATGTAGACTGCTTGAACCACGTAGACTGCTGGCTCGACGTTGTCTGCTGGCTCCAAGAAAACTGCTGGCTCCACGTACACTGCTTGCTCTAAGTAGACTGCTGGTTCCACGTAGACTGCTGGCTCCACGTAGACTGCTGGCTCCAAGTAGACTGCTGGCTCCACGTAGTCTGCTGGCTCCACGTAGACTGCTGGATCCACGTAGTCTGCTGGCTCCACGTAGACTGCTGGATCCACGTAGTCTGCTGGCTCCATACTGCTGGCTCCACGTAGACTGCTGGCTCAACGTAGTCTGCTGGCGCCACGTAGTCTGCTGGCTCCAAGTAGACTGCTGACTCCACGTACACTGCTGGCTCCACGTAGACTGAAGGCTCTACGTAGACTTCTGGCCCAACGTAGTCTGCTGGCTCCAAGTAGACTGCTGGCTCCGCGTAGTCTGCTTGACTCACGTAGACTGCTGGCTCCACGTAGTCTGCTGGATCCACGTAGTCTGCTAGATCCACGTAGACTGCTGGATTCACGTAGACTGCTGGATCCACGTAGACTGCTGGCTCCAAGTAGACTGCTGGATCCAAGTAGACTGCTGGCTCCACGTTGTCTGCTGGCTCCAAGTAGACTGCTGGCGCCACGTAGACTGCTGGCCCCACGTAGTCTGCTTGATTCACGTAGACTGCTGGATCCACGTAGACTGCTGGTTCCACGTTGTCTGCTGGCTCCAAGTAGACTGCTGGCACCACGTACACTGCTGGCTCCACGTAGACTGAAGGTTCCACGTAGACTGCTGGCCCCACGTAGTCTGCAGGCTCCATGTAGTCTGCTTGATTCACGTAGTCTGCTGGCTCAATGTAGTCTCCTTGATACACGTAGTCTGCTGGCTCCATGTAGTCTGCTTGATCCACATAGACTGCTGGCTCCAGGTTGTCTGCTGGCTCCAAGTAGACTGCTGGCTCCACGTACACTGCTGGCTCCACGAAGACTGCTGGTTCTACGTAGACTGCTGGCTCCACGTAGACTGCTGGCTCCAAGTAGACTGCTGGCTCCACGTAGTCTTCTTGATTCGCGTAGACTGCTGGCTCCAAGTAGACTGCTGGCTCCTCGTAGACTGCTGGATTCACGTAGACTGCTGGATCCACGTAGTCTGCTGGATCCACTATGACTGCTGGATAAACGTACACTGCTTGCTCCACGTTTACTGCTGGCTCCACGTAGTCTGCTGGATCCACGTAGACTGCTGGCCCAACGTAGTTTGCTGGCTCAATGTAGTCTGGTTGATTCACGTAGTCTGCTGGCTCCATGTAGTCTGCTTGATTAACGTAGTTTGCTGGCTCCATGTAGTCTGCTTGAAACACGTAGACTGCTTGCTCCACGTTGTCTGCTGACTCCAAGAATACTGCTGGTTCCACGTACACTGCTGGCTCTACGTAGACTGCTGGTTCCATGTAGACTGCTGGCTCCACGTAGACTGCTGGCTCCAAGTAGACTGCTGGCTCCACGTAGTCTGCTGGCTCCACGTAGACTGCTGGATCCATGTAGTCTGCTGGCTCCACGTAGACTGCTGGATCCACGTAGTCTGCTGGCTCCATACTGCTGGCTCCACGTAGACTGCTGGCTCCACGTAGTCTGCTGGCGCCACGTAGTCTGCTGGCTCCAAGTAGACTGCTGACTCCACGTACACTGCTGGCTCCACGTAGACTGAAGGCTCTACGTAGACTTCTGGCCCCACGTAGTCTGCTGGCTCCATGTAGTCTGCTTGATTCACGTAGTCTGCTGGCTCCATGTAGTCTCCTTGATTCGCGTAGTCTGCTGGCTCCATGTAGCCTGCTTGATCCACGTAGACTGCTGGCTCCACGTTGTCTGCTGGCTCCAAGTAGACTGCTCTCTCCACGTACACTGCTGGCTCCACGTAGACTTCTGGTTCCACGTAGACTGCTGGCTCCACGTAGACTGCTGGCTCCAAGTAGACTGCTGGCTCCAAGTAGTCTGCTGGATCCACGAAGTCTGCTAGATCCACGTAGACTGCTGGATTCACGTAGACTGCTGGATCCAAGTAGTCTGCTGGCTCCACTAAGACTGCTGGATTCACGTAGACTGCTGGCTCCACGTTGTCTGCTGGCTCCAAGAAGACTGCTGGCTCCATGTAAGACTTTTCCTGTCCCAGTAGACTATCATACATGTAAGGGTACATGTACTGTCATACGATGGGATGATCTAGTTTATGTTATGGTAGACTGACTGGACTCAATTCGGGACATCGTATGATGTGATGCTCTTGGCGGTCACGGGTGTTGACCAGGCCACGAACTACTGTTGATTTGGGTTAAGATACTATTTTGAAAGGATGATGGGGTGGTTGTTTACTTGCTGAGACCATCACGTGTTTCTACAACGTGACAGTTTATATAAGCATTTATATAAACCTTTATATAAGCATTTATATAAGGATTAGTATAAAAGCGGGGTATTTTTAACAAACTTCGAGCCAAGCGGTTTTGAACTCGCACAGTGAACATCCCAATTTAAGCGGCTTCACGGGATAGTGCAAGAGAGACGGACATTTGGACATTTACTTATTGGACGGATTATATTTGTGTTGGAGTGTCTTGTTTATTTTTGTCTCTATCTAGTATCAATTATTAAATAAGGATAATATACAGAACAATATAATCTATACAATCATTTAACCAACAATAAAAGTTGGTATATTCTTCAAAAAGACTTGTTGCCTTATTACTTTGCACACTTGATGGGTAGTTAAACGAACCTGGAACATTTAAGTCAAAACAAAAAATTACACAACGCGACTTAAACGAACTTTGAAAACCAATAGATTACATAAGGGCAGAATTGCCACATGGGCATATCTATATTTGGAGCCGTGTGACAGGATATCTAAATGTTTGCAGGCAATAGCAGCAGACGACGAGAAGCAGTAACATTTCGTTTTACAGTGGGACGATACGACCAGAAGCAGTAACATTTCGTTTTACAGTGGGACGATACGACCAGAAGCAGTTACATTTCGTTTTACAGTGGGACGCTACGATGAACAACAATAACCATTCATCGACACGCTAGGAAAGCGGACGACATTAACAAACTTTCTTTCAGTAACATCTACAACAGCAACAGCAACGACTTTGGCGACGGGAGCAGCGGACAACCCCCACGACAACGACCGGAAGCAGCGACGAACACTTTGTTTTATATATATTATATAGATTTATTTAATAATTGTTAAGTAATAAACAAATAATTCTTATTATCTAAATATTGTTTAATAATTACAGGTCACGCACAAATCGGTGGAGCTCTCCTGAGAAACGTTCACCGGAGGCACACAGCTGAGAAGGCATTTTGTCACGCAATCCGGAGTCAGGTCAGAACCTTTTTACATCTTAGTTCTTTGACCTGCTTGCCAGATTGTTAAGCCTTCATAATTTAAGGTTGAGCTGGTAAATACCCATATTTTAGGTTACGCTGTTCATTCTTTACATTTTATGATCAAGAAATAAGGTAACGGTTTTAAGAAAATAATCTAAAGATGGCCACAGGATCGCAACAAACACCTTTTCAAGTACTGGCTGAAAGTTTAATTAACTTACCGGACACTTCATATGCAAACACAGCTTTAACACAGTTACCACGATTTTCGGGAAAATCGTCGGAATTCCATGATTGGACATTAGAACTAGAGAGATTTTTTATGATTCATAATTGCGATGAGGCCAGGAAAATTAAAATAGTTTTTCAGACGGCCGCAGGCCCAGTCTGAGAATTCTTAAAGCGATTTTAACCACAAACCCTGAAGTTAGGTACATTGACTTAAAAGCTGAGTTGAAAATGCGATACGGGGATATTACTGACCCGCAATACGCTTTAAAGCTATTAAGGAACGTTAAGCAACGTGCAGGGGAAAATGTCGCAAATTATGGGGAACGTCTATTGATGTTAGCTAGGAATGCATGTGAAGGTGAACTCGATGAGAGGGATCCCATGCAACGAATTCTAGTAGGTTAGTTCACTGATGGGTTGATCGATCAAACTGTGAGAAATGTTTTAATAAGGAGTAATCTGAGTAATCTATCGGAAGCCGTTAACATGGCTCTAAAGGAGCAGAATATCTTAAAAAGGGTAAACATGAGAAAAGGCCACGGGGAGTATGAATCACATGATCATCGTTTACAACCGATGGAGGTAGATCATGCGCGTCCGACGCGCAGGTGTTATAAATGTGGACGAAAAAAAACCACATAGCGAAAAACTGTAGAACAGCTAATGCGGTCCGTCAACAAAGGGAACTAGATAAGCAGAGGAACCAATGTTACACGTGTCATTCAATAGACCATTTTATCAGAGATTGTCCTCTTGAATACTACCGGAACAAATGTCATAATTGTCTGTCGACCAAACATTTAATTAAAAGTTGCCCAAAACCAGTGACAATTACTGGTTCTCTATTCCACAATTTTCACACTGAAACCCAAAAAGCGAAACATTTAAACCGGCAACGACCTTTTGGCGCGGGCCAACCGAAAGGAACAAACTAGGGGCCACACAACTTAAATTACCAGAAGATCCTACCTCGTGCTTAATGAAATTAGGAAATGTTAAATTTAGGGGATTAATCGACACAGGTAGCGATATAACTATTTTGAGTGAAAAAATATTTAAACATATTTCTCCGCGTTAAAATATGTGTAAATACTCATTAAATATTCAAGCTGTAAGCGGCGACAGTCTCAAAGTTTTAGGTATATCAACACTTTCATTCACAATAGGGAAACAAAAACTTGTACACGATTTCGTTATTATAAAGGACATTAACTGAAATTGCATAATAGGAAGAGATTTACTAAACAGATTTAGCTTTCCATATCAGATAAGATCGGATAATGGAACAGAATATTGCAATCAGGTGATTGATTACATTTGTAAGTACTATTCTATAGGCAAAATTATCACTTCAACGTATAACCCACAGGCTAATGGTCAAGTTGAAAGAGTTAATAGAACACTTAATGACATGATTTCTAAGAGAATAAGTGAAGGAGAAATTAACTTGGGATTTGCATATTAATGCCTGTTTGACAGCCATTAGGACAGCACCTTTAGAATCGACCGGATTTAGCCAATTTTACTTAATGTACGAACGAGATCTAGTTTTACCATTAGACAGTTTATTACAACCGCACCGGAAGTACATGGGAGAAGATACCTCGAGGTACTATATAGAAAATTTACATAGGGCCATGAGACAGGCTCACAGTAATATGAAAAAGCTAAAAGAAAACGGAACCAGAGAATTAATGCAGATGCACAGGAACCAGTATTAGAGGCAGGTCAAGCCGTTATGATAAAGAATCAGAATCGCACTAATAAATTAGACAGCTATTATAAGCCGTATTATAGAATAATTGAACAGATATCTCCAGTTACGTTCAGGGTAAATAACGTAGCGAACGGGTCAGAACAAACCGTGCACACACGTAATATAAAATCGGTAGATATCGAGACTTGGGACGTTCCGCAAGAGCGACTCCAGCCGAGTAAAGGTAAGCGAAAAACTACATATGTCGTACCACCGAGCAGTGATAGCGAGGTGAGTGATAGCGAGATGAGTTCTCATTACGATAATCAGAGTGAGGGTCGTATGTCGGAGAATGACGATACGCCCTTAGCGAAATTAATTAGGCGGCGTGTTCATGAGCGCAGTGATTCATCAGATAGCGATGATGATATACCTCTGGTCGAATTAAAGAGTAATATAGACGTGAGGTAGAGCGTATGCGTGAACACAAGAGGTCAAATTCGGATGAGAGAAGTGATCACTCCGATATGGAGGTTAATGTAGTCGAATACGCAAGTCCGCGGTCCATTAAGAAACATTACTCCGATAAAAATGACTTTGTAATTGATTTAATCAGAAAGATGTTAAAGTAAATACAAACTCTCTGTAAGTGTGAAAACACATACTTCTAATACCTTCCAGGACAGGATGTACGACTTTCGACTGACGATACGACTATGGACATTGACTGTTATCACCGGGTTGAGCATCGCACAGCCCATTGTAAGGAACAACGTAGTCTTCATACCCGTTAACAAATTTTCCGCAACACAGTCAACATGGACGATAATCTTTGTTCTAGATCTACATCCATATGACGACTTTTTAAATGCGTTAAGAGCAGATTTGACGATAACAGAAAACTTAGCGACTTCGATGACGAACAAGTACCTACCCACTAATGCATATAAGTTTCTAGAATTATATCTAAGTTCTATTCAAGGCTTAAGTGCTGAAATACAAAAACTGTATAGTGTTTACATTCAGCTTTTACACAAAGTAAACTCAAACAAGTTTATACGTCAGAAGCGAGCTTTGTTTGACTTTGGGTCGGATATATTAAGAGCAGTTTGTGGTGTTGCTAAAGATAGTGATATTCAGCAGATCCGTTCTGTTTTAAATGCTCTTCATCAGAGACAATTACGTTTAATGCATGTTAGTTCCGAGTCTCTAACGATATTGAATCTCACACAAAACGCTGTAAAAGAAAATCGCAACTCGTTAAATGACGCAATAAACACCCTTAGCAAAGTTTAAGTAAGATTACGTAACGTAACTGACGAGGTTAACGCCAGGTTACTAGAAACTAATAATTTCATGGTAGCATATTTTCATTTGGATCTTCTTATTCAAGAAGTAAGGGATTTAATGTCACGAGCAACCCTTATGTTTGAACATTTAGATAACCAACTCACTGCCTTAAGTTTATGACATTTGTCACCAAATTCAATTCCTCCGTACCAGTTAAAGGATTTACTTTTAGAAATCAAGAATGAATTACCAACATTGAATACGTTACCGTTTGACATCGAGAAGGAAATTTTAGAGTACTATAAATACCTTCCATAATCGGGCGTTATCGAAAATAACAAAATGGTCATGGTAGTAAACATACCATTAAATGAGCAGTATGAATACTATCAAATGTACAGTATCATTAATATCCCGCTCACATTGGCGAATGCGACAAAAGGTCAATTAACGTCGAATATGGCCGTAGGGAAATATGACATTCCATACGCAGGTATAGCGATAAACTCGAAACAAACAAAATTCGCGTTACTTGAGAGTAGAGAAATATCTAGTTGTGTCGGGGCTCCATTTTGTCAATTAATGAAACATCTCTATCCGATTGAACTATCAAGCACATGTATTGCTCATATATTCATGAATAAACGAGACTTTATAGCTGAAAATTGCAGGAAATTGGTTAAACCCAATGTACAGCTACCTTACGCCGAATATATTACTAATGGTGTTTGGGTTGTGGCGACACACAAACCACTGAGGTTATCTATCACTTGCAAACGTGAAAATAGTTAAGAATCTAGTTGGTCATCGGTTAACCCACCATTTGACATTATTACCATGCCTCAAGGCTGTATTGCAATTCATGATCTAATTACGTTGTCGGCCAAGTTTGATTACAAATCTAATGTTACTATTACTGATGACTTTGTACAAATCATAAAAAAGACGCTTTATATATCTTCATTGTCAATATGGAAGGAGTACAATGAAAAAGTGATTGATTATGGGACGATTAATATACCTAAAACACTCCTTTCTGTAGATTTTATTCCCATGGATTCATTTTTAAATAAATTAGAAACCGCTAGGGAATATAGCACTAAAAATAAATTGAACATACTTTCATTCATTACTACGGGTGTAGTAACGTTGATTATCATAGGTGTATTAGCCTATGTCATTAAGGTCAAATGTACAAATGGATGTAACAGGAAATTCTTTAAGAAATTAAGGTACTTTGGCAATAGGTCAAGGACTGAGATGGGTCCTGACGAGGTTTTGATGGCGAGCGTGAATGCTTCAGCTCCGGTTAAGGAGAACTTCACCGATATGGTGGGGCCATCGAAAAATAAAACAAACCTGAATTACATTGCTTTGTATCCTAAAACTCAAGAAACCGAAACTTAGGATTTGTTTTACTCTGATATGTTAATTGTGTATCTGTATATTTTCATAAACTGCGGGACACTGGAGACACGTGCAAGGCGAGAACGGTTCATCACTAAGTCGCCAGGTGTTGTGACATTCCTGACCAGGCGATTGGTACTACGAAGCCGATCAGTGAACCTAGTGACATTTGTGGCACGTGTAGACTCTTGACTTAATACTGAAGTTGTGTGACTTACATCAGTGTTCCCGTTTATAGTAGGACTTTGTACTAGGACTTTGCATTTATAGTAGGACTTTGATTTATTATATTAGGACTGTGTTATACTATAGGACTTTGTTGTACTATATACTTAATCATATTCTACATATTTGTTTATTCATTGAAGGACTTAACGTTGTTTGTAAGGCTTTATACTTAAACATTGAAGAACTTAATGTTTATTTGTATAAGACTTTTAATTAAAGCGACACTAAGGTGTGTTGTTTTGATTTTAAAATATCTATTATGTGTTGATGATATGTTGCTGTATGATTATGAATATTGATGTATTGTTGTTTGATGATACCTTGACTACGACACTGCACATAACTTCCCTGACAATTACTTTACGGACGATTTAGAAAAAGAATTTAATCCTTAATTCTTTTTCTTAGAAAGGGGCGTATGTAACACTTTTCCTGTCCCAGTAGACTATCATACATGTAAGGGTACATGTACTGTCATACGATGGGATGATCTAGTTTATGTTATGGTAGACTGACTGGACTCAATTCGGGACATCGTATGATGTGGTGCTCTTGGCGGTCACGGGTGTTAACAAGGCCACGAACTACGGTTGATTCGGGTTAAGATTCTATTTTGAAAGGATGATGGGGAGGTTGTTAACTTGCTGAGACCATCACGTTTTTCTACAACGTGACCGTTTATATAAGCATTTATATAAGGATTAGTATAAAAGCGGGGTATTTGTAACAAACTTCGAGCCAAGCGGTTTTGAACTCGCACAGTGAACATCCCAATTAAAGCGGCTTCACGGGATAGTGCAAGAGAGACGGACATTTGGACATTTACTTATTGGACGGATTATATTTGTGTTGGAGTATCTTATTTATTTTTGTCTCTATCTAGTATCAATTATTTAATAAGGATAATATACAGAACAATATAATCTATACGATCATTTAACAAAGAATAAAATTTGGTATATTCTACAAAAAGACTTGTTGCCTTATTACTTTGCAAACTTGATGGGTAGTTAAACGAACCTGGAACATTTAAGTCAAAACAAGAAAATACACAACGCGACTTAAACGAACTTTGAGAACCAATAGATAACATAAGGGCAGAAGTGCCTAAGTCCACGTAAACTGCTGACTCTACGTAGAATGCTGGTTCCACGTAGACTGCTGGCTCCACGTAGACTGCCGGCTCCACGCAGACTGCTGGCTCCACCTGGTCTGCTATATCCACGTAGTCTGCTTGATCAACGTAGACTGCTGGATCCATGTAGTCTGCTGGCACCATGTAGACTGCTGGATCCACGTTTACTGCTGGATCCACGTACTCTGCTGGCTCCACGTAGATTGTTGGCTCCACGTAGACTCCTGGCTCCAGATAGACTGCTAGCTCCACATAGACTGCTGGCTCCACGAAGACTGCTGGCTCCATGTAGTCTGCTAGATCCACGTAGTCTGCTGGCTCCACGTAGTCTGCTGGATCCATGTAGTCTGCTGACTCCATGTAGAATGCTGGATCTACGTTAACTGCTGGATCCACGTAGTCTGCAGGCCCCATGTAGATTGCTGGCTCCACGGAGACTGCTGGCTCCACGTAGACTACTGGCTCCACGTAGTCTGCTAGATTCACATTGACTGCTGGCTCCATATAGTCTACTGGCTCCACGTAGTCTGCTGGCTCCAAGTAGACCTCTGGCTCCACGTAGACTGCTGGCTTCACGTAGTCTTCTGGCTCCACATAGACTGCTGGCTTCACGTTGACTGCTGGCTCCACGTAGTCTGGTGGCTCCACGTAGTCTGGTGGCTCAACGTAGTCTTCTTGATCCACGTAGACTGCTGGTTCCACGTAGTCTGCTGGCTCCGAATTGTATGCTGGCTCCACGTAGTCTGCTGGCTACACGCAGTTTGCTGGCTCCATGTAATTGCTGGCTCCATTTAGTCTGCTGAATCCACGTAGACTGCTAGATCCACTTGGACTGCTGTATCCGCGTAGACTGCTGGCTCCACTTTCCCTGCAGGCTCCAAGTAGACTGCTAGCTTCACTAAGACTGCTGGCACCACGTAGTCTGCTGGCTCCACATTGACTGCTGGCTGCACGTAGTCTGGTTGCTCCACGTAGTCTGGTGTCTCAACGTAGTCTGCTTGATCCACGTAGACTAATGGCTTAACGTAGTCTGCTGGCTCCAAGTAGTCTGGTGGCTCCACGTACTCTGCTGGATCCATGTAGTCTGCTGGATCCACGTAGTCTGCTGGATCCACGTAGTCTGCTGGATCCACGAAGTCTTCTGGATCCACGTAGTCTGCTGGCTCCACGTAGTCTGCTGGCCCCACGTAGTCTGCTGGCTTCACGTAGCTTGCTGGCTCCACGTAGTCTGCTGGCTCCACGTAGTCTGCTGGATCCACGTAGTATGCTGGCTCCACGTAGACTTCTGGCTTCACGTAGTCTGCTGGCTCCATGTAGTCTGGTGGCTCAACGTTCTCTGCTGGCTCCACGTAGTCTGCTGGCTCCAAGTAGTCTGCTGGCTCCACGTAGTCTGCTGGCTCCAAGAAGTATGCTGGCTCCACGTAGTGTGCTGGCTACACGCAGTTTTCTGGCTCCATGTAATTGCTGGCTCCATTTAGTCTGCTGGATCCACGTAGACTGCTAGATCCACTTGGACTGCTGTATCCGCGTAGACTGCTGGCTCCACTTTCCCTGCAGGCTCCAAGTAGACTGCTGGCTCCACTTAGACTGCTGGCTCCACGTAGTCTGCTGGCTCCACATTGACTGCTGGCTACACGTACTCTGGTTGCTCCACGTAGTCTGGTGGCTCAACGTAGTCTGCTTGATCCACGTAGACTGCTGGCTCCACGTAGTCTGCTGGCTGCACGTACTCTGGTGGCTCCACGTACTCTGCTGACTCCACGTAGTCTGCTGGCTCCACAAAGTATGCTGGATCCTCGTAGTCTGCTGGCTCCACGTAGTATGCTGGCTCCACGTAGTCTGCTGGCTCCACGTAGTCTGCTGGCTCCACGTAGTCTGCTGGCTCCACGTAGACTGCTGACTCCACGTAGTCTGCTGGCTCCACGTAGTCTGCTGGATCAACGTAGTCTGCTGGCTCCACGTAGACTTCTGGCTCCACGTAGTCTGCTGGCTCCACGTAGTATGCTGGCTCCACGTAGTATGCTGGCTCCACGTAGTCTGCTGGATCAACGTAGTCTGCATGCTCCACGTAATCTGCTGGATCAACGTAGTCTGCTGGATCCACGTAGTATGCTGACTCCACGTAGTCTGCTTGCTCCACGTAGTATGCAGGCTCCACCTTCTCTGTAGGCTCCAAGTAGACTGCTGGCTCCACGTAGTCTGCTGGCACCACGTAGTTTGCTGGCTCCACGTAGTCTGCTGGATTCACGTAGTCTGCTGGATCCACGTAGACTGCTGGCTCCACGTGTTGCGAATAGGAGCTCTTTATGAGAACCGTTTCCAACAAAGGTATGGTATAATGTTCCACAGAGTTATGAAAAAGAATAAATTATTTCGTTCTGCAATTTTGAGCGCATTAAAAATTAACAATTCTCTTTTATAGCCTTATGTACTATGTTTAATGACTGTTAACTTAAAGGAAATTTTTATTCTGTTTAATACACGTTGACATTATTTGAAAACATTTTCAAAAAAAATAAACAAATGTAAATTATTTTTTCCATTTTCATACATTGTTTCAATTTCACGACGTATGAAGACCAGAACATAATGTCATTGTTAAAGGCAGAATGTGATTTTAATTTATAATATAAAAATCTTTGGAGGGAATTAGGCAATTTTTGGTGTTAAAACCAATTTTAAAGTTTAATTGAGTGAAAACTAACCATAATTTTGAGCGAGACAATATTAACCCATATCTATCTGAGAATAATATTTGAAACTTAACAATATGAATATTTTAGTCTGCTGGCATCACGTAGACTGCTGGCTTCACGTAGTCTGCTGGGTCCACGTAGTCTGCTGGCTCCACGTAGACTGCTGGCTCCACGTACTCTGCTGGCTCCACGAAGACTGCTGGCTCCACGTAGTCTGCTTTCAGTACGTAGTCTGCTGGCTCCACGTAGTCTGCTGGCTCCACGTTGACTGCTGGCTCCACGTACTCTGCTGGCTCAACGAAGACTGCTGGCTCCACGCAGTCTGCTTTCTGCACGTAGTCTGCTGGCTCCACGTAGTCTGCTTGATCCACGTAGTCTGCTTTCTGCACGTACTCTGCTGGATCCACGTAGTCTGCTGGCTCCACGTAGACTGCTGGCTCCACGTAGAATGCTGGCTCCACGTAGTCTGCTTTCTGCACGTACTCTGCTGGCTCCACGTACTCTGCTGGCTCCACGTAGACTGCTGGCTCCACGTACTCTGCTGACTCCACGTAGTCTGCTGGCTTCACGTAGTCTGCTGGCTCCACGTCTTCTGCAGGCTCCACGAAAACTGCTGGCTCCACGTAGTCTGCTTGCTGCTCGTACTCTGCTGGCTCCACGTACTCTGCTGGCTCCACGTAGACTGCTGGCCCCACGTAGTCTGCTGGTCCCACGTAGTCTGCTGGCTCCACGTACTCTGCTGGCTCCACGAAGACTGCAGGCTCCACGTAGTCTGCTTTCTGCACGTAGTCAGCTGGCTTCACGTAGTCTGCTGGCTACACGTAGACTGCTGGCTCCACGTAGACTGCTGGCTCCACGTAGACTGTTGACTTCACGTAGACTGCTGGCTCCACGTAGACTGCTGACTCCACGTTGACTGCTGGCTCCACGCAGACTGCTGGCTCCACGTAGACTGCTGGCAAAACGTAGTCTGCTGGCTCCACGTAGACTGTTTGCCCCACGTTGTCTCTGGCTCCAAGAAGACTACTCGCTCCACGTAGTCTGCTGGATCCACTTAGACTGCTGGAACCACTTAGACTGCTGGTTCGACTTAGACTGTAGGATCCACGTAGACTTCTGGCTCCACGTAGACTGCTGGCTCTACGTAGACTGCTGGCTCCACGTAGACTGCTGGCTCCACGTAGACTGCTGGTGGCTCCACGTAGTCTGCTGGCTTCACGTAGTCTGCTGACTCTACTTCGACTGCAGGATCCAAGTAGACTGCTGGCTTTACGTAGACTGCTGGATCAACGTAGTCTGCTGGATCCTCGTACACTGCTGAATCAACGTAGTCTGCTGGATCCACGTAGTCTGCTGGATTCACGTAGACTGCTGGATCCACGTAGACTGCTGACTTGATGTATACTGCTTGCTCCACGTATACTTCTGGATCCACGTAGTCTGCTGGATCCACGTATACTGCTGGATCCACGTAGACTGCTGGCTCCACGTAGACTGCTGGATCCACGTAAGCTGCTGGATCCACGTAGTCTGCTGGATCCACGTAGACCGCTGGCTCCACGTATACTGCTTGCTCCACGTATACTTCTGGATCCACGTAGTCTGCTGGATCTACGTAGACTGCTGGCTCCACGTAGACTGCTGGCTCCACGTAGTCTTCTGGATCCACGTTGTCTGCTTGATCCACGTAGACTGCTGGATCCACGTAGTCTCTTGGATCCACGTAGACTGCTGGATCCACGTAGACTGCTTGCTCCACGTAGACTGCTGGCTCCACGTAGACTGCTAGATCCACGTAGACTGCTGGATGCACGTATTCTGCTGGATCCACGTAGTCTGCTGGGTCCACGTAGTCTGCATGATCCACGTGTTCTGCTGGATCCACGTAGTCTGCTGGATCCACGAAGTCTGCTGGATCAACGTAGTCTGCTGGCTCCACGTAGTCTGTTGGCTGCCGTAGACTGCTGGCTCCAAGTAGACTGCTGGCTCCACGTAGACTGCTGGATCCACGTAGTCTGCTGGATCCTCGTAGACTGCTGAATCAACGTAGTCTGCTGGATCATCGTAGTCTGCTTGATCCACTTATTCGACTGGATCCACATACATTGTATATACTTTAATTTGCATGTATAATGTATGTCATAGTGAATAAAAACAAACAAGTACTTTAAACATAGTTTTGAATAAATTATTTCATGGTTCAGAGTTAAAATGGTTCTAATAGGCATCTCTCAGTCATTTAACAAGCCATACAATTACTACATGTACAACAACTATTTTGGTTCCCTGAAAACAATACACTGCTGTAGCAAAAATGATTAACCAAATGTAAGCGCACGCATGTGGAATTGTTTTGAATGTATGAGAACATTTCTACATCCATCATGCCTTTCCTGTTTTTCGCAATGTCACCGTTGTTATAACAACACAAGGCACTTGCAGGTTTACCGTTGCGACCTGCTCTACCCATTTCTTGCATGCACTTTTCAAGTGTTGTAAGTGGTTGCATATGAATAACTCTTGCAATTGAAAGCGCTTTTAGACCCAAACCCAAGGCAACTGTTGCAAGCACTAAACGAACTTTTGGATTGTTCTTTCTAAGCTCATAAATAATGTGAGCTTTCATTCTGTCCGAATAGTCTTTGTGAAACGGTGCTACAATTTGATCTTCTGATTGTGTAATGGATTCAGGACAATATGCATGTTTTTCTAGTTCATGGTAAAGTAGTTGAAAGCAATAACCTAGAGATTCCAAATTATAACAGTACGTTATGGTGACTAGAAACTCATTATGTTGGTCTTTTAATTCTTGCATTATCATAACATACTTTTCATATTTGTGAATATTTGGCATTCTTTCTTTTTTCCATACAAAATATTCGGGCGGTCTGAGTTGGCTAATACTTTTGTCATTATCTTAAATTGCAGACTTTCAATAAGGTTTTCTATAGCATTTGGTGTTGCTGTCGCTGTAAGTGCCAAATGAGGTATTTTGGGAAACAAACATGTCAGGTCTCCAAGTCTGTTGAACGCTTTGCGGAAATCTGAACCCCTGTACAAACAAGACACATTACACAAATGATGTTGTTCTGTCGTAATTCCAGCAATCAATATTTAAATTGTTTTAAAACACGATTTTTTAATGAACTGGAAAATGCAATCAGAAATTGCATTTTTTTTTCATTCTTTAAACAAAGAATGTATCCATAGTTACTCAGAAATCTGTGAATAATAAACAGTAAGATATATTTCCTTATAAATAATTACAAGGTGTCGAATAAGCAAATTGCTTATTTTCAACACAATATAACAATCATAGTAAAGAACGCGAAAACATGTTACTACCTGAAAAATAATGCATTTTCCTGAGCCAGTTGGAAGAACTTTGATCGTATCTTTCAAATCATAAAGACTCTTTAGGGCTTTCTATTGGTAGTCGCTAAAACTAAACTCCCATCTACAGCTTGCTCAGCGCATACTGTATTCTAGATCAGACTTAAAATCTATTTTGACTCTGAAATGTAAACAATACCATGCAATATACCGTTTGCCGTAAAAGTCAAATAATGCTTTATTATGTAATTATATATAATTCAATTGCTTGTTTTTGCATAAAAAAGTAATAAGAACATGATTTGGAATGATAATAATGCATTTACCCTCTATGTATTGCATAACTATTTTAATGCGTAGTATATCGCCTTATAACGCAGGCGGATCACGCGTTGGGTGTATCAAAGCCAAGATGGCTGGTAATCAGGTACGAGTCCACTCTTTACGGAGACTCCGGAGATGGACGAAGTGTTACGATTGACAACCATGCATGCTACTGAAGACTACGGAAATTTACGGCTTATAACGGAAATTTTAGGTTATTGCAGAAGTTGCACCCCTTTAGCCATAATTAATTTGTCATAATTTTGTAAGGTAAAGTAAATTATCTTCTTAGTAGAGACATATTTCATCACTATCGTCTGGATGTGTTTTTCTTATTAATAACTAAGTTCTGCGTATTATTTTACATTTAGATTTAACCCGTTATTATTTGTTTCCATCTACAGGTATCTACATATCTATTTAAAATTGTTTTCCCTGCCAAAGGCGGAGGGATATTGTTTTGGCGTTGCCCATCCGTCCACCGTCCGTCCCTCCGTCCATGTTAGTCGGGAGTTGTTTCTCGGTTAGTTGCATGGGGTAGAATGAAACTTAAAAAACATGTCTATTATCGACCTTCCGAGTCGTCCGCAATACGACGTTGTATTCGCACGTAACCGCCGCGCTAGTTCCGCCGGCCGACCGACTCACCTATCGATTGGGAAGCTGCGCTATGCGAGAGGCGGCCGATTCTCCGCAACCGCTGCGCGGACTCCGTCGTACATTCGTCAAGTCGCCGCCCGGCTTCGGTTGAAAGACAGCGCCGTGCTGGCAGCACACGTCAAGGCTCTCCGTATCGAAGGCACAGAAGCCGTGTCAGACTGAGCTTCTCGGAACCGACTAGTTCTACTATCGTTCACACCGCCGATGGCAGGCCTGTGGTTTCTTCCCGCTGGCTGGTGTATACGCGACCGCGACCACTGCGAGGCGCTTTGTCGGCCGAGCATCTTGCCTTTGCCAAGTGGTTCATCAGGTTGGTTGCCCCCGCTGGGAGGGCATTTACCTTGCTTGCGCTGTTCAAGTGCCGGATGTCCCTGCTCTCGAACTACGGCCCGCGACGATCAGCAATGCCCGGGAGACAAGGCAGGTCGCGAGAGAAGAGCTTAAGCTGGCTCGGCCCGCCATTTTCAGAGCGTCCGCGGTCCTAGGTCGAGACAAACCGTCCCATGGATCGCAGGCGAGACAGCCCGGCGATCAGGCCTCGCGAGTTCAGTAGCCCGAGTAGGTCCGCGAGACCACCCCTACCATAAGCGATTCCTGGCAAAAGCCGCCATTAGCCCGCGTTCGGCGAGAATCAACCCAGCGTTCAGGCCTCGCGAGCTCGGTAGCCCGGCCCGCGCGACGAGGCCCGCTAGACCACCCCAACAGGACCTGTTTATAAAACATTTTTTGTTTATTTTTTCCAAATTGATTGAAAATTATGTCTGTGAAATTATAATAGTATAAAAAAAAATTCTCAACGAGGGGTAAAATATTGTAATAGACACGAATACTTGTAACTTTCATGTTTCACTTGTTACCAGTGATTATATAGACATAAAATGATAAATATTTGTTTATAAACATTTTAAGTTTAGCCTGGTTAACAGACTAGAGAAATCTGAAAGTTACACGCACAGGTCTGTGGCAATGTGGGTAGGGCTACTTTTTTTATATGATGTGCATATACAAAAAACATCGGTAAATAAAGTCTACTGTAATTTTTTGGACTAAGGGCTAAGGTGGGCCACACTTCCTTCACATGAGCTCCGTTATGTCCTGAGTAAAATACATGCATATTTTCTGGAGTACCAACTGCAATTTACCAATATCAAAACCATTAACGGCAGTCAATTTATCGTGTACCCAGTACGCCTACTGGTCTTTATGTAAAAAAAACTATTTAGTTTAATAAAGATTATAAGGGAACTAATTCAGCTTACTCAGTATCGTAGTTAAACGGTTCGGGTGTTTTTTCCTCTATCTTTCCGAAAAGCAATCTATTCAGCGTACGGAACATAATCGTGCGTCACCTTTTGTGGTAAATTGCATTCGGCTTAGTTGCATTCTGCTTACTGCCTGTTGCTAATTGCCGTTGTTAATGACGCTTAGTGGCTGGTTTCATCATGACTGTTGCAGTTTCATCACATTTGTTGGAATTTAAAATAACGCATTTATGACAGTGAAAGTATGTGTTATTCAATCAGTAATCAGGAATATTAAACTCACAATCATTGAATAGTCACCAAGCATGTTGAAACAAACATCAAGTTTACACGAATAGACAACAAGCATGTTTGAATTGTCATGAAGCATATTAAGATAAACATTAGTCATTATGAAAATATTCATCATAAATGATGTAATTTTTACAAAAATATCATTCTATCAAATCCATTCAGAATGCTTTTGAGTATCCGTTCTGTGTCGATGAGAGAATGAACATGGGTCGAACATACGTCACTTTCGGTTCGACTGAAAATGGCGGAGATCGGAGCGTGTGAAAATTGGCGTCTTTGTATTATTCGTTCTAGCTAATAATACCGTTATTTAATCCAAGTTTTTATATGCTCAAATATGATTAATATAGGGTTGTACGGGGTTTTAAAAGCGCTGCATTTCACCTTTACATAGCGTAAAATAGCGTGCTTCCATGTTCCATATATAGCATAATCTCAGGGGCGGTACATGCTCGTAAATTTGGCGAGTTTTTTCCTAAACAAAGCCTGATCATAGCATACATACCATGTTTATTCAAAGAGCAGGTAGGGGACTGGAGTACTGGTCATTGGCGTCACAGAGCGAGCTGTTTGACGCCTGGTGTGCGGAGCAAACCAAGGATATCACGAGTTATACGCTTGATGCTTACTGTAAGAAGATTTGGTCGCATCAGTGCAATGGTATGGTACCAGCCCAAAGCGACCGGAAGTTCGTGGGTTCGATCCAGATTCAGAGAGGCGTTTGAAAGTGTGTCATAAAGACTTAAGATTTTTTTTACAGAATTGGCTTTTCCAAGGAAATGGATATGAAAACTTAGAGCTTAAGACTTTTGATTTTATTGCGCTTAAATAAATATCTTAAAACTAATACATTTCTATTAAAACAATTTAGCAGCAGTTGCTATTTTAATCTTTTATAAAGGTGTAATTATATCTACATTTATACGATATGTAAGTTAGACAATTACATATGACAGAGCTAGGCCGGACGTTTATAATCGACCCACTGACGATATAACGGTCAAAAGGACTTTGGCTAAGGTATATGTTGGATAAGGCTTGATTTATAAGTAACAAACAAGTAAGTGAATAAGTGAATAAGTAAGTACGTAGGTGAGTAAGTGGGAGAAGGAGTGATTGAGTGAGTGAGCGAGCGAGCAGGTAAGCAAATAACTAATTAAGTAAGCAAGAAAGTAATTAAGTAAAAATTATACCCCTAGGACGAGCACGTTAAGTTAGTTATTTCAACAGCAATTGAATATAGTCTGACGTCAACCAATCCATGACCGATTTCAATCACAAGGGCAGTTTGCAACATGGCGCCAGCTCGGTTTTTATAGATTGAAGGATTATTTTATCATTCTCATGCTATAGGTTTATTGCAAATGCAATTACATACTGCTCTACCTGTATAGAAAACAATTCATGCAATCCGATTTTTCGAAATACAAATCAGTTATTGTAAGTGTACCTTTGAACTATATGTATGCTACACAATATACCACAAACACAAGTATGAGAATTAACATCATATATATAATATTTGACATTTACAACCAGTTTAAAATAGCACACGATTTTAATTCTTTAATTTGCCCCTGTTTCCTTATGAGATTTGAGACCATAGATATCGGGTCCCAGAATACACCATATATGTTATCTGACTGAAAAAAGTAGAAAAAAGTAGATGGTTAGATCGTCAAAGAAGTTTGCTAACACTATCGGCAAAATGTATCAATACAAAGACTACAATGTACATCAACAGCTTGGGCAACAATTGAGTATCAAGCATGGCGTCAGCACGACATTAATTAACACTTAGACTAATTGCATTTATATATTTCAGATATATTGCTGAGATACTGTCACATCTGCTCAACAGACAATTAGAATCAGTAACTAATAAATGATAAATATACTACTCAAAATTTGCAAAGGATCACTTTTTATTTTCACATTATCTTCAATATGATTTTAATTACTTTAAATTGTTATTTTGCAGGTTTTGATTTAAGAATGTGTATTTTGATTGTATTTTTATGTATTAATTTATCATTGAAGCCTGACGCTGGCTGAATCTAGCTAGGGGTGAACTTCAAATAACATATACTATACAAAGTGATCCTTAGCAAATTTTGAGTAGTATATTAATGAACACCATAACATTCTTGGATTCGGTTGTTTCAATTATTCATGTAAATTTTCAACACAACTGCTGAGTACAATAAAGTAACATGTTATGTCACACTACCAACTAAAACAAGATGGAACATTTCAAACATTACTGAAACACAAAAAGTTTATTGACTGGCGGGCTGCCGATTGCACAAACAAGTCGGTTGTCATATATTCTGATATGTTTCAAACATATATCAGTCGCAGTCACAGCATCACGGGCGACAGTTCAAAAGCCCCGCGAACGTGCGAGGGGAAAATAGAAAGCGGCAAGCAGCCAATTAGGCGAGCCGATGTTGGTCCCGACGCTTTGATGTGAGTGCGGCGAGCAATGTCTCGTGACCACGTCAGAGAGCTATTTGGTTGATTCTGCCTTAAGTCATAATGGGTACCCTAAGACTGAGCCATGCTTGTCCTTGCACACGCCGTCACACGCCGAAACTACGAATTACTCATTACATCAGGTTTGGTTCGATAGGTAGCACACTCCTTCATACATTAAACTTGGTAGAGTAACTATTTATCTATAAGTTTTATGGAGAAAAAAAACCACAACAAAAATCATTTTCGAAGTTGTTTTAAATGTGAAATTTCTATATTAACCACGTGTGCAAGACATGTATGCCGCCATTGATTATATTTGCATTTATTGCATTTTAATATGATTTGATTGATTTCACATCGAGCAACAGCTGTGTTGTTTCAAGAGATACCGAGTATTAAGGCCAAAACTTTAGTTAAAAGTTTGGGCCGCACTCTGTGGTAAGGGGGTTTAATGTTAAATATTCATATAATATCGCTCTTTGGTACGCGACATATACTGCTTGAACAGTTTTTTTTTGCATAGTATGTGTAGAGAAGGGACGTCTAAAGCAAACGGCTTATACAATATATACATGGATGATTATTGCTTGATAATAACTGAACGCAGTCTTGAATGGGATAAAACTCTGACCAATTTCGGACGTTTATTCATATTTCAGGCTTACATGATATATAAATGATCTATATTTGTGCTATATTTTAACTGTAATTCTGGAACTATGCTTAAATTGATCTCAGAATCTTAGATTTTCGATTCGAAAACAAAAGACTATTTGTACGATGAGGAAAATCAAGTTATAAAACGTATAAACAATTCCTTAAAGTACCTACTTACCAACAGCATTGATGTGTTTCGATAAAACAAATATTCGTGATAGTTTGCATACTTTGACTGCTTGCATAGATCATAATTTCAGCTGAAAGTGATACCTCGGCATATTTTTTGTCAATCAACTGTAGCAGATTGATGTGTGCTGCTTGTATTTTTGAATGTGGTTTTAGGTATGAATAAAAAATTGAGGTTAGAATCGTGTTATGGTGTCAAAAGTGTCGAGCATTTCGTGTCTAGTCATTGTATTTCTAAATAGTGTGCGAAACTATGGTTTTTAAATACCCACACGTATGATGATTTGTATATTGCTGTTGTGGTTTTGTACACAAGAATAGTGTCAACAGTCATATTACAGTGAAATAATACTTTATTTAAATAATTTATAATCTGGTGATGATATATATTGGTAGTTATACATTTAAACATTGTTGTAATTCCATGAAAAAGTTGTTGAATATGTTTTCGTGTTAATAAGTTGTTTGTTATTACTGCCAAACTGGTGAACTTCAATAATCCTAGTGAACTCTTAACATACAATTAAATATGCATGGCCTTACCGCATGCGTTTTCAGTGTCGGGCCATACGTTTAAGTATTTCATTTGAAAATATCAAATCCACAACGTAACGACTAATCGCCAAACAAGGTCTTCAAATGAGTATGGATAACTATTTGCGTCCCGCGGATGTCGCGGTTCTGTGTGGCGGCATATTGGCGTCCCCGGTTGTTGGTGTTGTATACGCAGTGAAAGAGAGCCGTCATGAGCCCTCGTCCTTCCGGTACCACCGAGGAGGCGGCAAATTGAATCCGTTTTCGGTCGCGGTTTCGTTAGTAGTGACATTTCAATCTCTCATATTCTACTTGGGGTACCCGAGCGAAATCTACATGTACGGATCATATTTCTTTATGCAAAATCTAGGACTAATGGTCGGATACCTTATGATGTTCTTTATAACGATCCCATTGTTTTATCCTCTACAAATCACGAGCGTCTACGAGTACCTTCAGATGCGACACGAGTCCCAGAGAGTCCGACAGATGTTCATGTGGTTGGGTAACGTCGTAAGTCTTCTGTACGCGGGAATCGTCACTTTCGGCGCCGCAATCGGTATGGAAGGGGTGACCGGCATATCCGCGTGGATATATGTCGTAGTGTTGACGTCGATAGCGGTGGTGTACACGTCAATAGGCGGTATTAAAGCGGTTGTGGTAACTGACGTAGTCCAAGGTGTAATCATGATAGCTATGATATTTGCCGTACTAATTTACGGCTGTATTCGTGTTGGAGGTCTTTCAACAGTGATTGAGATCAACTGGCCTAAGGGTAGATTACGGGTATTCGACTTCGATCCTAACCCGTTAAAGCGCCACACATTCTGGACACTTGTAATAGGCGACGGATGGATGTGCGCTGCCATCATCTTTAGTCCTCCCTTGGTACAGCGTCTGAACTCTGTCCGCTCTATAGGGGATGCAAGAAAGGTAGCAGCAATGTCGATCCCAGCTTTTGTGATAGTACAGATTCTTATCATGTGCGAAGGTCTAGTGGCATATGCATACTTTTCACAGAAAGGTTGCGATCCTATTGCGTCGAAACAAATATCCAACCCGAACCAAATTATACCGTATCTTGTGACAGACTTATTTTTGGACGTTCCCGGTATATCTGGACTGTACCTGGCTGCGCTGTGCAGTGCGTCACTGAGCTCCATCTCTTCCCAGCTCGGCTCTATTTCAGCAGTCACTTCCGAGGACTTCATCAGGCCGCGGTTAAAAGTAGCCTCCGAAAAGAAGCTAACGCAATTTTCAAAATTAATTGTCGTCTTGGCCGGAGTGGTCTGCATTGGTATCGCCATACTTATCAGCAAGGTGAAAGGTCCGATGGGGCAGATTACCGGCAGCATACTTGGAGCGGTACAAGGGCCAATGACTTGCGTGTTCCTCTTGTCAATATTCGTTAGGTGCACCACTCGGAAGGGTATCTACACTAGCATCGTAGTTGGAGTGTGCTTTGGTATGTGGCTGTCACTAGGGTACAACTTTTCCCCCGGTCGCCTGCAAACTGCAATATTGCCGCTGGGTCCTATTGACAAGTGTTTCTTGTATCACAATACGTCGTTGGCCCGTGTCAACTTCACGACAACGCCGACGTGCGTACGTTTGGAAAACGATTCATTTGATAATAATTTGCATTTTGACGAACTGACATCTGCTAACGGGACACTATTTGATACGACACTGACATCCAGCAAAAACACCACGCCGGGTATTCCTCAAATCGTCCAAGGACTTGACTGGTTGTACTCGATTTCGTATCTGTACTTTTCACTGTTTATTTCAATCGTATCTATGTGCGTTGGATTAATTGTAAGCAAATTAACAGATGATCGCCCCGTACAAGTCCCAGAATATTTAATGCTTAAATTGAATGCAAGGTTTTTCAAGTGCCTGCCGAACTATGGTCAACTTGTGCGAACACATGAGGACATGTCTTTACAACAAATGTAAGAGAAATTGCGCGTCCTGTTACAGACCTTTACACTCGTGGAAGGTAAAACTGAACAAGCACTGCACCTTACGCGAAACTGTAAAGTAAAGAGAGTACCTAGGGGGTAGTATTTTGCCATATTAGTTTGAAACAACGCTTGGTATTTTCAAGAGGTAACGATACGCAATAATTATAAAGGCAATTTACCATTTTCGCCATCGACAGCAGACAAAACCTTATATGCCAGACATACAAGAGTGATTTGCAATTTTTTTTTTTTAAGAAAATGTGTATGATGTAACATATAACAACCCAAAGCATGTTATATTGAGGAAAGCTGTTCTGTAACTAGATTAATTGGACAAGGCACATACATTTTACAAAACCGAAAATGTGAACACACGGTTCGTTACACAATACGCCGTATGTACAATTCAGTCGAGGAATATGTATGAAAATCATTGACTGTCTTAGACGTACACAATACGCATTTTGTTATTCCGAATAGCACTACATCTAGTCTTGTTGTCAAATTATAAAGTACATCTGTAATTAAATATGGTGCATCAATGTATATATTAAGCGAGTACGTCATTATAAAGATTCAAAAAGAGATTATATCATGCCTATATAACCGTACATAAAGGACATCGGTTATAATATTATATGCATGTTTGAATGTATATTAAGTTTAATCATGCTTATACTGATTGAAAAAGATACGTATGCCTATGTTTTATTATATTGAGTCATTTGTCATTATATTGTGTGTTGTTGCCAATATATTATGTCTCAATATTCTCATATTGTTTCAAGCATGCATTAATTTATGCCGATGAAACCTTGTGTTGAGTCAATATGTCATGTACATTTGTTAATATGCTATGTAACCTTATTGGCGTCGCCCTGGAGGGCGGCGACTAGTATGTAATGCATTTTTTTTCGCTTATAGGAGGACAAGTTATTTTACGGATCAATGTATATATTTTTGTTTTAAGAATATCTTGCATAGTGGTGATTTTTTGTGTAAATTAGTGTAAATAAGTACTGCATTTGTGCCTGTTACATTTATTACAACATTAAATGCCAATAATGCAAAGCGAATTGTTTTAATTAATAACTGATCCACAACTGATCACAGGGGAACGATCACAGGGACTGGGCAAATACGCGAAACTTTCTGGTTTTGTATAAAAACAAATGATGTTTTGTATAAAAACAAAACATAATCAAAATATATATATTTTGTGGTTTTTCTAATTTGCTTATTTATTGGAGAATCAATGGTGTACGATATTTGAAGACCTATCGCGCAAGTTTATTGGAAGGCGTGGTGGTACGAAAACGTATAATGTATTAGTTTATTAATATACATATAATAACGATCGCTATACACAACTTTACCAAATAGCAGTACATATGTGAATGTCAGCCGGAATAGCTCAGTTGGGAGAGCGTTAGACTGAAGTTGTTTACGCAAAAGTCATCTAAAGGCCCCTCGGTTCAATCCCGGGTTCCGGCACGAACGGAACAGTTCGGCGGCTGACAATTTTTTCAGTCAGGTTAATAAATATAATAAAGCTTTATTTTATGTAGACATTTTAAAATCCATTTTACTACAATTGGACATTTTTATTAAAATTAATGGATGCAACGTGGTGACAACGTTAATTAAAATTTCTTACATCACTTAAATATCTTATAAAAATACACGAATTCTTCTATTAAGAAATAAATGCAAACAACACATCTATTATCCATGTATTTTATGGTTGTCTATCATAGGCCTATCCCTACCACATATAGAGCGCGAAGCGCGACACGTATTATTGATTGTAATAATGAGTTGCGAAAAAGGAAGCAGCCGCTTATCAAGGAGGAGCTGTGTCCCAGCAACCCGTTTCCCTAGAGTCAAGCACTCCTCGGAGTTTTTTTATAAGAACCACATATAGAGCGCGAAGCGCGACACGTATTACTATCCAGGTGGTATGTACCCTTTAGCATTATCCGACTATTACGTCCATAGTTATCTTCCTTAGAAGTTGAGAAATCTTGAATCCTTGTTCGAAGTCCAAACTTTTCATCCGATTGTTCCCAAACTTTCACAGGTTTTTTTTATCAATGAGGACCCAACCCAAACTCTATATGAGCAATATCGGAACATAAGTCCAGAATTATGTCTCTTTGAATTTAAAAATAAAAGTGAAAAACTGCTTGGTTAGGTCATTATGTCAACATTTTTCATCAGATTCTTTCCAAACTTACAGTGTCTTCATATCAATGATCATTTTTAGCTCATTTAAAATGAGAAACATCGGGACAATAAGTCCAGAATTTTTTTCTATTAAATTTGACAAAATAAACAATTTCCACTTGTTTAAAAGATTTCAAACTTTCGTCTGAATCTTTCCAAACTTTTTAAGTGTTTTTATATCAGTAATACTCAACCCTCAGCTATTGAAAATGATGAATATCGGAGCAATAAATCTATTATGATCTTTTCCTGAATTTCAAAGTATTGTGAAATGCAGCTTCTTTATACAATTTACAGTTTTCATTCATTTTTTTTTCCAAACTTTTACAGTGTTTTCATATCAATGAGTACTCAACCCCTATCGATAATGAGCAACGTAAGAATAAGTTCAGAATCATCTCCCCTTAAAGTTGAGAAAAATATGAAATTACGCGTACAAGATGAAGCAGATCTTTTAAAACCTACACAGTTCTGTTCCATTAATGAAAACTGCACACGGATATCAGTAAAAAAAGGAAACCAATGTTAATAAAATGAACTATGAAATATTTGGGGGTTACAACACAAAATCATAGATAATGGTTATTTTGGGGGTCATAACACAACATCATAAATAATGGTTTTTTGGGGGTTATAACACAAAATCATAGATAATGGTTATACCAGTATCTTTTTCTATTTTGTTTAAAATAATCGGCCAATATATTAATATTTACAGCATAAAAAAATCGTTCCATGTAACTTCATTGAGTGCCTTTTACACTGAAATTCCCGACGCCCTTTGATGCTTTGCATCAATACTTATCTTGTCCTTATATGGATTCAAAAAACTAATATATGATGTCAATGTGACCTTAAATTAAGTCAACATATTATTATATTATGTGCATTTGTCCAAATATTATGTCCAGCTATCATCATATATATTCAACGAACTAATATATCATAGCGATGTGATATTATGCAAAGTAAAAACATCTTTACGTTGTGTTCTTTTGTCCACGGTGAGAGGATCAAATTGACCGTTTAATAGCATACAGGGCAACACGTTGTCGCTGCAAATAATGAGCACGAAAAAATTGAGGCTCCGATCAGATAAAATGTAGATTTCAAACAGCTTGAAGTTTTATCAGAGAGCGGTGATTGAAGGCACTAACATATTATTTTTACATAATAAAAGTCTGTCCTTTACTATCGTCCATGATATTACTTTTAACAAATAGGTACACCAAACTGGCAGACATGACGGCACATTAAACCTAACTATGTACCCTAAACTGGCGAACGTGCCTGTACATTGTAATTGCTCAGCAGCCATGCTTACACATATGACGTAGCATGCGTCTGGTACACCGGCAACTCAAACAAAATTGAATGTTATCGGATGTTTTACGGAACACAAAAAACTATGTTTTGACGATGTAGTAAAGTATCAAGTAAAAAAGCGTATTAACAATGTCTAAAAGAACCCACATGCCAAAAGCTGCCATGCGTTTCGATAAGACGCAGATTCATGATCGTTTTTCAAACCCTGACGGCTTGTATAGATCATAATGTCATCTGGAAGTGGTACATTGGAATATTCTTTGTCGATCAAATTTTAGGTGTTTTTCGTTTGTTATTCACTGCTTTTATTAATGAGTGCGGTTATAGGAATAAAAAATCCCAGCATGGACTTTTTAGAATCGTGTTCTTGTAAGTGCCAAGCACTTCATAACTGTGAACATATTTCTTATATATGTTATTTTGTCGTTAATAGCATTTGTTGCATCGCCATTTGAGGATTTACTTTCAAATTCCTTTCTTGTCATTTAATTTCTAAAATACTTTGCGATATCATGGTTTTTAATTACCCACACTTATGATAATTTGGTAAGATTGATCCTAGATACTGCTGGTGTTGTTTTTTTACACAATAATAGTGTCAACAGTCATATAACAGTAATTTATTTAAGTAATTTATAGTCTGATGATGATAGATATTGGTAGTTATACATTGTTTCTTTGCCATGAAAAAGTTGATAAATATGTTTTCGTGTTAATAAGTTGTTTGTTGTTTCTGCCAAACTGGTGAACTTCAATAATCCTAGTGGACTCTTAACATACAATTAAATATGCATGGCCTTACCGCATGCGTTTTCAGTGCATATGTTAAAGGGATATTTTCACGTTTTGGTAAATTGACAAAAATGAAAAATATTGTTTCAAATTCGCAAATTTTCGTTTAAGTTATGATATTTTTGAGGAAACAGTAATACTAAACATTTACCATGGTCATATATAGCCATTATATGCATCTTTTGACGATTTAATAACCTGAAAATTATAAAGCGTTGCAACGCGAAACGATTGAATTATTTGGAGAGTTCTGTTAATGTCGTTTAATTTTGTGAAACTACGAAGATTGCGTATATAAAGTATAAAATACGTTTCATATACATACTGTCCAGGATGGCCGAGTGGGCTGATTGGATTTTACTCCAGGACTCCGGAGGTCAGTGGTTCGAGCCCTGCTGCGAGCTACTTTTTTCCTTTTTTTAATTGTATTCTTGATTTTTTTTACTGGAGCTTTTTAGATCCAATGTTTACATTTATTAATATAAAGCATTACATGAAATACTTCTAAACATGCCAAAATCTGTGAAAAGGCGCCTTTAAAGTATTGTACTTATGAATATCAATCCACAAAGTGACGACTAATTGCCAAACAAGGTCTTCAAATGAGTATGGATAACTATTTGCGTCCCGCAGATGTCGCTGTTCTGTGTGGCGGCATTCTGGCGTCCCTGGTTGTTGGTGTTGTATACGCAGTGAAAGAGAGCCGTCGTGAGTCCTCGTCCTTCCGGTACCACCGAAGAGGCGGCAAGTTGCACCCAGTTCCTGTCGCGGTTTCGTTAGTGGTGACATTTGAATCCTCAATTTCCTATTTGGGGTTACCAAGCGTAATCTACATGTACGGATCATATTACGCAATGCTAATCATAGGGCTGATTGCCGGATACGTGATGATGTTCTTCATAACGATCCCATTATTTTATCCACTACAAATCACGAGTACCTTCAGATGCGCCACGAGTCCCAAAGAGTTCGACAAATGTCCATGTGGTTGGGTAACGTCGGAAGTTTTCTGTATGCGGGAATCGTCGCTTTCTCCAGTTGTCTTGCTGTCTGCATGTTCGTTATTACATAACCTTTGTACTCAATAAGAAAATCTCCTTTCAAAAAGGGTTTGGTTGCAAATACACCTTCGCCTGGAATAGGTGAAATATGTATAAATGATACAACTAATGAGTTCCATGCCATAGCACATATGTCAAAACGAAGAATATTCTTTATTATGCATTTTGACATTTGTTGTCATATTAGTATTAATCACACAGTGTATGTCAAATATTTAGTATTCCGAAATGAAGTTAGTACATTATACTTGCTAGAGATCGAGTGTGTAGAGTAGTGTGATGTGATTTCGAAGAAACAGTATCTTAACAATTTGTGCTAAACCGCTACGTTACAATTTCATGCGCTTTAATTAATTTATGAATACCACACAAACAGTGTTCTTGATAAACTGAACAGAACGATTAACGATAAGTTTGTTATGCTTAAGTCAAATAAATATTCTGTTCTGTTCTGTTCTTGATAAACTAGCGAATAAATATCGTTGTTTAATCTTTCTGTGGTGAGTTCATGTTGTTATTTGGTCACTGTTATTTTTAATATGTTAATTTGCCTTTGATAACTGTTTTTGTATTAGTGGCCTTTAATATTTGTCAATTAAATAATAATTAATAACAAATATATTTTACTAAAAATGGAAATAAGTTTACAGGGTCGCGTTATATAAATTCGGATTTTTCATATAATTGGGAACGTAATTGTTAAAATAATCGGACACAGTAATGTTTATATCATACTTGATTATTTGAACAAAGCTGAGTTGTTGTGTTTTTGCAATTGTACTCAAAAAAAAAAAAAACGAGTTGAGAATTGTAACTTGAGAGAAATAAACACTATCCCAAACAAAAAAAATCTTAAGCAAATTGTACCAAAATTGTCAATAAATTGGTAATAAATCAGAGAAATCCAATTCATTAGCATTTTTTACCAATTCATTTAACGAATAAGCAATAAATTGGTTTCTTCAGTGAAAGCCCTAACCCTATATGTTGTCAACTCATTATTTAGTCCCGATTTCTGTACACTTTATTTGAGAAAGAAAATACATTGAGTACTCTTTATTGCTCATCCATTGTAACAGAAAAATGTTTAGTACGATTTATTGCCAATTCACTATATATAAAAGGACAAGCACTTTTTATTGCCAATTCATTATAGATAAAAAAATAGAGCATTATTTATTGCCAATTCATTATAAGTCAGGGGCGTAGATAACCTCCCAACATTGGGGGGGGCGGTCCAGTTTCTGTTTGTTTGACATTCGTCCACATGAAAATACACAACAACCAATACAATATGACATGATTAGTAAATAATGTATCCACATTTCGAGCATGCGAGGAACCGTATGCTGCGTAGGATTTGCAGCAGCTGCTTCCGTTTGTCGGCCTTCTCCTTAGCGTGCCCCGCGGACAGCATCTCTCCCACGTCACGCGTCGAGGCGGGAAGCGTCACCAGTCGCTCGACCACCTCCTTGTGGCACTCGCTTTCGTCGTGCTTCCGGAACTTCTCGGTACCCGCTTTCCAGTTGAAGAAGCCGTCACTGATGAAGCTGCCGTCCACCTTCGTGTTGCCGATCTTGCCCAACTTCTTGGCCGCCATGCAGAGATGGCAGAACGCAAGGTCCCGGCTCTGAAAAGAATAACATTGTAATAAATTTTGTGTTAAATATTAATGATAATAATAAGAAACATTATTAAGCAACATTTTTTTTACAATACGAGTATTTTTTGTATGTTGTGTCTTTTTTTCTAAATTTCGTTTGTATTTAGATCAATGTTAGGTTCATAAAAGATAAGAACGATCGCAAATTAAAATTTAATACTTATATACATACCTCATCGTAGTGGAGCCATGTGAAGGAATCAAACCAACAAGATTGGAATGAACGCTGTTCTGGCTTTTTCTTCCCGATTGTACGCTTAGGAAACGCAAAATTTCGAGGCTGATTAGGAATACTCATTTTGAACATTAAACAATTACATATATGATATTGTTTCAATGATGTCTAATCAAATAATAACTGATTTACTAAGAGAACAAACATATTTTCAAACTAATTACCGTTTTTCACGCGTATATTTACTCAAAATTGTTTTAAGTGGCAGTTACCTTTGAATTAAAGCGATCAATTAAAATTAAAAGAATCGCCTGTCTCTAATCAAAACACCGACAGTGCAATCACGGAAAAGAACAATAAAACAATTAACGCAATGACATTTACCCAGGCCCCTAGTTTATGACACCTAACAAGGGATAATGACACATCACTATTGGCAACCTCAGAGCAGACGGAGAGGGGACACATGGCTTCTGCACTGACGGCGCGTGATTACAAAAATACTTTTTTTTTTTGGGGGGGGGGGCGATTTTTTGGGGGATTTTACGATTATTATTATAACGATGACTAGCCGAAATATTGGGGGGGGGGGGCGGCCGCCCCCCTGCCCCCCCCATTATCTACGCCCCTGTTTTAATAGAAATAAATCGAGCACTATTTATTGCCTATTCATTATAGATAAAAAAAAATGGAGCAATATATATTTATTGCCTATTCTTTATACTTCAATATATGTCTTGCACTTATTTAATGCATAATCATAATATTTGCGCACTGAAAATCATTTCCTGCTAATTTCAAACATTATTTGTAAATAGCGATTAATTGGTAGATTTTATTTAAAAGTACAAAGCCATAAAAAGCTGGTTTCTGGCAATTTTAACATGAATAATTTATACAAGAAGGCCTGATTACAATTCTTGTTTATCAGAAGACCAGCCATCTTCATAAATACTGAATTCAATACTAATTTAAGTACATGTATATAATTTTTGGCAAAAAAACTGATGAGGATCAAAGATATTTACAATTTTGTCTTCCATAAATTAAGGTCATGGACGCTATACCTTCCTCAGTGCAGACGACCCAGCGAACACGAAAGCAAAATTTGTTTTTCTATGTCATTTCTTTGTTTTGTTTTTTATCCTTTTAAACATGTATTGTCAAACAACAAAACACAATCAATGAGAAACAAACTAATTATTCTAGCAATTTGTATCCATTTTTAACAAAACCTGTGTGCTGGCTATATCGATCATATGTAACCGTATAATATTGCGCTGCTTACTTCCCTTGGATATATCAGTGTTTGTTCACCTACGAATTTTAAAGCGAGGCTTTTGCCGATATTGCTATTTCGGCATTTTCTTAAGACGTTTATACCGGTTAATAGCCCCGCATGGTGTAAGTTTCCACATGCTATCAATGCTATATAACTTGTATTTTGTTAAGGCAGTAATTATTTATGAGGTATATTCATTCATTCAGGTTTTTTCAGTAAATGCTATTCGTACCCAAATTACGTCGTACCTACCCTTTCGACCCAGTTGAGGCTATATGTCCTATATGTTAGGGTAATTTCCAAAGCTTTTCTTTCGTAACTATGTCATTGTTTATAACTTAGGTATAGGCTAAACTTTTTACCTTTTTTCAGTCATTTAAAGTATTTTTTTATTACAATACATCATTTTCATTGTTCTTTACTGCAGAACTGAACATCTTTTATTTTGTTTTATTGCAGCAATTTACCACATACGTCGAGTTGAATCTAAGAATAAATACTGAATACCACCACATACAGTATTCTTTTTCGACACGATCGGTCCGCTATCTGTTTCCAGAACAGAAAAGTAAATTGACCTACACTTAGCTAGTAGCAGATGGTGATGACTGGTACTGGACATCGAACTAAATCCATGTTCAAAATTGGTCGCACTAAAGTCTCATCTGTATTTCAACCGGCTTAAGAAAGTTTATTGTATGTCAGCATGTACGTCCGTTTTCTGCAAAAGGAAGGGCTCTATATGAAGAGAGAATTGATGACTTTAGGAAGCACTGTTCTGCTTCATGGCGCAAAGTGACTGAAAGTTTGTTCATAGTAAGTAGTTTAACTTATGAGAGTAATGTTGGTGAAATTAACCTGATTGAACAGCAATTACCTATGAAAGTTACGTAAAAGTTAAAGACGAATTTGAAGTGTACTTAAAAAATGTGAAATGTGAAGCAAGTCTTAAAGAATTATCGGCTCTCGCTACAGACGTGTCGCTACAGGAAAAAGCAAAGTTACATGCGCTGGAAAAGATTTACCAAAATAAACAATCAATATTAAAAAAAGTCATATCCAGCATGAAGCCAAACTCTGTCCATGGTGGTGTGAAGACACACAGTTCGAGATCCTCTAGCCGTAGGAGTGAACTCATCGCATTGAAACAAGCAGAAGCCGAATCTTCCAAGATAAAACTGAAATATACTCAACAAGAAGCAGCTCTTTTGAAACAAAATGCAGAATCAGAAGCGAATCTTCAAGTTCTTTCTCAGCAAAAAGCTTTTGAAGCCGATGCTGCAGAAGTAAAGGTACTACAAGAGCATGATGTCGAAGGCTCTGATGGGTCAGAAAGTCATGTTGCACCAGACATTAAATTCAAATTGCAAACTTTGCCTGTTGTAAACCCTGACAATCTAGTTCAAGAAATCCGCAAACAATCCAACAGTATCTGACACTAATATGGAAGAAAATCTGTTTACTCATAGTTATGAGTAAATTTATTATTCTCTATTCTCAAAATACTATTAAAATCTCATCATCTTTATAACCCATATCATCATCATTGTCATTATCATACAAATAATAAACCAAAGACAAAATAGGAGTGAGTGCTTGTATTTGACAGGACTTTCAACATATAAATGCAAAAAACAATTATTCTGACGCCCGTATGGGTTGTATGTTCAATGGATATAGACCTCAACGGCACCGCTCAATTGATGAGCCTCGAGACGACTGGAAACGGTGAAACATCTTTGTTCATGTGTATAAAGAACTGAAACGATACTATTTAAATGCTGTAGGGCATGTGGTTATGAATTCTTCACATGCACATGTGTGTCATGTGAAAAAATGCAAATTTTTTCATAACAATAAGACGTCATGTATATATCTCAAATAAAGAGTTACTGTTTGAATAAACTGATCCCGGCCGATGCCCAAAGTGCACACAGGACGCCCCCAATGCCCATCAATCACGCTAACTTAAATATTATCAATTAACAATTGTGAAACATTAATTTGTTCAAAGAAGCTGCTAATATCTGCAAGATTCATTCATCACCACCAATCAAGAGAAGTGTACATGACTTCACGTACACCCCATACAATAATCAGTAGTAATAAACGATTCAGGTAAAACCGCGAGCGGGATACGCAACCCTACTGCCATTTTTGTTTTCTTATTTTTTCTTTTAATGGCAGGGGGACGTATGAGGACCCATGGCTCAAGACCGGTGTCTAGGTGCCTTCATCACCTCCCGAAACCTCTAATTTTAGAGAAATCTACAAATAAGCAGCTATTATTATACTGTAAACATTAAGTATTATTTAGTATAAAATGTATTTAAAACATTATCAATTTCATTGCGCATATTAACATAGCAAACAAACATCAAAAGCATCCCGCACACACCCCGGACATCAACATAAAAACAAACAAATCACTCAAACCATAAAAACCATAATGCACCTAAAAAGAATGTTGATAAATCATAAGTATTCCGAGATATATATAAATGCATATGACGAACAGCTATATTAAACCGACTTCAACATCTAACCAGTCACACCAAAATGAAAATATGAAGTAATCGTACAATAAGAATGTCTTTATAATTAAACGTTCATTACGAAAGAAAATAAAAAATAACACTGAAATTTAAACATTCTAATATTTCAATAAATATGCTGGAGGTACTATCTCCAGGAAGTGAGAGTCTCGAAAAACATGACACCCATAACTTAAAAAACCTCATTCAAACACAATATTAACTAAAAAATGAGTCAAAATAATCAAGAAAACTCAGCTGCTTCAGACTTAAATGAAAATACACCCATCGTCTTTCCCAGTAAAGGAATCGGTTTGTGCTAAGATCCCATCTCACATGGACTAAAAACTGAACTGAAAATATACTAAATATAGACTTTATAATTGCAAAATTATAAACATAAAAGCAATGTAATCAATTATTTAACCATACATTTGCTCATTAAGGGCGGGCGGGCGGGGTTATCACCCTTTCATTTTCTTGTTCCATAACGTTTGCCTGTCAAATACACCCTCGAATGGCGACTCAATAGATGTGCAAATCATATATACCCCAAAACGAAAAACTCGTGCGCTTTCGCGCTAAAACATGCACACAAAACCCGTGCATTATTCGCGCTAAACCATTACCATAATCTCTCTTCTAAATAACACGTAATAAACCATACTATACCGTATTTATCAAACCGAGAATAATTTCATTTACTCATAGTTATGAGTAAATTTATTATTCTCTATTCTCAAAATACTATTAAAATCTCATCATCTTTATAACCCATATCATCATCATTGTCATTATCATACAAATAATAAACCAAAGACAAAATAGGAGTGAGTGCTTGTATTTGACAGGACTTTCGAATAAAACAAAGAGAGAATACAAATAATATGAAACATAAAATGAATACCCAAATATTCTCCACCACGTTATATACCTCTCGAACTGTGTTTTAACTGAAAAGATACAATTACAAACATTTGTTAAAGCAATTTACAATAATTCAATCAAAAAAGGCACACTATGGCCTTCAACAACGGTCAACTGACCACACAAGCCAACTGGCTTATCAACATCAGGCACACTCTGGCCTTTACAAACGGTCAAATGACCACACAAGCCAACTGGCTAATCAACATCAGGCACACTCTGGCCTTCACAAACGGTCAAATGACCACACAAGCCAAACGGCTAATCAACATCAGGCACAGTCTGGCCTTCACAAACGGTCAAATGACCAATCAAATAATGCACAAGAAAATTAAACAGATATAATAAAACAATATTTACAAAATTAATGAAAAACATTAAAACGGAAATAAAAAATATCATAATCATAATCCTTATAATAATAATAACATACTACATAAACCATACCTTTATGTTCTCCAATACTTAATATACCATTCGTACTGTCCAGTTACTGCACTGCAAAAAATAAACTTGCAAAGATTGTTAATTCCATGTGAACATGCTTTTTAAGATAATAAGGTCAACTCACAAAAGCCAACCGGCTTTCACACATCAGATCAACTTGCTTTTAAAAACGGTCAACTGACCATACAAGCCAACTGGCTTACCAAATGAGGCCAAATGGCCGTAAACAAATTGGTCCAATGACCACAAGGAACATACACACAACACAAACACAGAACTTAATAATACTCAAAAGCATTTCCAAACCATTTATATAATAATAATATATTATAGTGTCTTTAAATGTGCTACGAACAACACATCATACATTTCAAGTCACACATACATTAATAATGACTTTTCACAAATCTAAATTTAGCGACACCGATAATCTGTCTTTCAAATAATCTTTAACATATCCGTCCTTAGTGGAAACACTTTTTCATCTACCATGTCTTTGCCAAAGTCTATCCACAGTCTTATTATTGGCACTTATATATGCTCCACCAGCACGAAAAGAATGAAGTCCATATTTAGAAGAAACATAACCAAATAGACTTAACTTTTTCTTAAAACTATCATTTATAATAGAATAACTTATATGCTTATTATTAGAAATCAATTTGAAACAGTGTTTAACATTACACAAATAACGGGTCTAAACACATAATCAGTAGATGAACATGCAATATCTGCAACACACAAATACTTTTCAAACAATTTCACAGGACATGTGTCTGTATTAGTTTTTGCAATCAGAATAGTATTACCTTCTCTTAAAATGTCCGTTTTTGACTTTTCAACTTTAATATCACAATGCGTATCTAAAAATACAACATCTGATCTTTTAACAGACAAAATTTCAATTATCCTAAAAAACCAGCATAAGATACCCCAAAGAACAATCGCTCTCAGAAACAAAAGTGTGATAAAATTTCTTTAATATATCTGATGTAATAGGCTCTTTTTTAACTACCGGCTTTGCAATTCTCCGAATGCACCCAAATAAAATACATCATAATAATCCTAGTAATAATAATAACATACTACATAAACCATACCTTTATGTTCTTCAATACTTAATATAATATTCGAACTGTCTAGTTACTGCATTGCAAACAATAAACTTGCAAATATTGTTAATTCTATGAGACTTTCGTTCTAAGAAAGTTCGGTAACCTGACAACACAAGCCAACAGGCTTTCACACATCATATAGACTGGCTTTAAAAACGGTCAACTGACAATACAAGCCAACTGGCTTTCAAAATCAGGCCAATAGGCCTTAAAACGATTTGGTCCAATGACCACAAGAGACATGCACAAATACCAAACACATTTTACTAATGTTCTCACAATCAATACGTATGTTCTGCTCTTAAAATTAAAACTACCGACTTGACATTTGTTTTTAGGTTCAATTCACCAACACAGACATAATTTAAGCTACTGATCGAACCATGGCTCAAATTTCCATGGCAATAGCATAAGCTCAATTGATATACTAGAACACCGTATTAATTTTGATTTACTAATTTGAAAACAACAAAATGCTTAACACACTCAAATACAAAGCTATAGGTACTTGGTCGGCTGCAAAACTCCGTCAATTTTTGGAATTTTAACCCATCAAACAAATCTCAAAGAAAACCGGTATTGATGCAAAGTTGAATTTCTGTGACTCTAAAAGGAATACATGTACCATCTGAGAATAATCCCTGTTGCTGAGCCGTTACTTGTTTTTGTTCAATTAAACGCAAAACCCAGAAACTCATTCATTTTTACGTGCTAAACCATAACCATACTCTCTTTTTCTTCTAAATAATATGTATAGACCAACATCATTCGGTATTTATCAAACCTAAAATAATTTCATTCACTCAAAATTCGTTAATGTAGTATTATCCATTCACAAAATACTGTCAACTATTCCTCCTCCTCATCAATAACGTTAGCATCATCATCAACATTTATAACATCATCCTCAATAAAATCATCATTATTAATCATAACAAGTTATTTTCTAACACATAATTACACAAAAAACAAAACAAATTATACCTTTCGAGCTGCCCTCTTACTATAATGTTACACTATTCATTATTTATTCTTCGAACTGTCCAGCTTCTGAAAAAATAAACTTCGCAAACATGTGTAAATGCAATTTCAACATGTGTTTTGAGACATTTTAGTGAACTTACACGCAAGCAAACTGGCTTATACGCATCTGAAAAAATCTGCTTTCAACAAACTGTCAACGGACAACCCGAGCCAACCGGTTAATTTACATAAGCCAATCTGGCCCTTAATAACATACATTTAATGTTCTCCAATATATATAATATCCTTCGAACAGTACAATCTTAACATTAAATAAAAACAAAAATGTAAATGTAAACGCACGTTTTAACAAGTTTGGTTAACAAACTACACGCGCTAACTGGGTTTATCCACATCTGGTCAGCTGGCTTTTACCAAAACGATAAGCAAATTACACATGTTAACTGGCATTCAAAAAACGGCCAAACACCATTAAAGCAAAATGTCTTTACACACCAAGCCAACAGGCCACCAAACAAGAACAAAAACTATCACGAAAACAAAATGACTTATATTGCAAATAAATACGGTCTACTTTTGTTATCATTACAGTACCTAATCTTTAAAAATGCATTTAACTATGACGAAACTAAATTTAACAAAACCGATAAATGCCTTTCATCTAAGTTTAAAACAACAGTCTTATTGTCAACGCTCTTTTCAAACCAAATTTATACCACAGTTTATCCAAAATATCGTTAATTAATTAGCACATATGCATGCACCATTATTGACACCAACCTTGCAGGGAAAACTTAACTTAACGTCTTAAATTATTATGAAAAATATAATAACTCTTAATGTTTTAATTCAATTTAGAGAAAAAATTTAATTGTATACATCAATAACATATAAACTGTTTATTCAATATCCAGCGAACGAGATGTAATATATGCAAAACACAAACATGTTTCGAAAAAAGTTTACAAGACAAGTCTCTATAGCTGTTTCATAGATGAATAGAATATATATTTCCGTAATGTATCGATTTTTGATGTTACATTCTTAATTCACAATTGGAATACCTGAATAGTTTAAAGATATGTTCGCATACATTTTCATCCGCTCATTATCATACCACGTCATATATCGCACACAACCATCGTGCTGAATTATAAGGAAAACGGCAGTTAATCGATATTAATCGTTTGTTGAATTATGCGTTTGGAACTAATACACAAACTTGTAACACATGTATTACCATATAAGGAGTTATATCTTAAAAACAATAAAAATAAAGCAAGTTGTTCGTAAAAACATGAGGGAGAGTGATCTAACTCTGCTATCAAAACAACCTGGAGTGACACACTATGTGGCCTTACCTATATATAATCCTACCAGACCATTACATTTGCAACCTCTTTTTGAACTTAAATAGTTTCATTTTTACCCAATAATCAAATCAATTGATGTATCTGAATAGTTGGAACTAAACAAAAACAACAGCACAAATAAAGATATGGAGCATGTTATTGAATATACTTATCATTAAAGTTAACAAAGAACACAACCTGTGTTAATTTCCATCGGAATGTTGTTGCCAGTGTTATTACAATAAACAGAACCAACAAGTCTGACCTTTGTTTGAAGTTCCAGCTCACCATTCCGCTTCTAGCAGAGAGTCAGTCCTCTCATCGAAAATCTCCTTCCGAATACTATGTATTTCGCAAATGAACGCCTAAACTACTTTATCACCCTTTCATTTTCTTGTTCCATAACGTTTGCCTGTCAAATACACCCTCGAATGGCGACTCAATAGATGTGCAAATCATATATACCCCAAAACGAAAAACTCGTGCGCTTTCGCGCTAAAACATGCACACAAAACCCGTGCATTATTCGCGCTAAACCATTACCATAATCTCTCTTCTAAATAACACGTAATAAACCATACTATACCGTATTTATCAAACCGAGAATAATTTCATGCAAATTTCTCCTTAAAAAAGACTTGGCTCTCTCGCGACTGACTATATTTAGTGACAAAACTGACTTTTTATCCCTGGAAATGTTTGTATGAATATGTAAAATGATGACAATTTATAATAGCTGTATTAATACGAGTATCAAAAATGTTGATTTTTAATGCAAAAAATGACTTTGTTTGTGAAAATGTTCGTTTTAATACCAACAAAGATGACAGTTAATAATAGTTCGTATTAATACTTAACAATCAAAAATGTTGATTGTTAATGCAAAAAAAAAGACCTTTTCCCTGAAAATGTTCGTATAAATACCAACAATGATGACATCTATGAATTTATCAAGTATTTCTGAAAAAAATGTATAGTGCGTAAATTTACGAAGTATGGTTATGTTAAGAATCTATGAATTCACCAAGTATTTCTGAAATTGTTCAATAATCTGTAAATTTAGGAAGTCTGGTTTTGCTATGAATTTGCCAAGTACCGTGTATTTCTGAAAATATATAATAGTGTGTAAATGTTCGACGTATGTTAAGAATATATGAACTGACCAAGTACATGACTTTGTATTTCTAAGAAATTTTTAATGCAGCATAAATTTACGAAATATGATTTTGTTGAGAATAAATGAATTGACAAAGTACGGGGTATTTCTGAAAAAATATAATAGTGCGTAAATTTACGAAGTAAGGTTTTGTTAAGAATATATGAATTGACCTGGTATTTCTGAAAATTGTAAATAGTGCGTAAATTTACGAAGTAAGGTTTTCCTGAGAATATATGAATGGATGAAGTAATTCTGAAAAAAAATAGTAGTGCGTAAATTTAAGAAGTATGGTTTTGTTAAGGATATATGAATTGACAAAGTATTTCTGAAAAGTTTTACTAGTTCGTAAATTTACGAAGTATGGTATTATTAAGAATATGAATTTACCAATTATGTCTGAAAAGTTTAATAGTGCGTAAATTTACGAAGTATGGTTTTATGTAGAAGAATATGAATTTACCAAGTATTTCTGAAAAGGTTAAATAGTGCGTAAATTTACGAAGTATGTTTTTGTTAAGAATCTATGAATTCACCAAATACTGAATTTGTTTAATAGTGCGTAAATTTACGAAGTATGTTTTTGTTCAGAATCTATGAATTCACCAAGTATTTCTGAAAGTTTTTAATAGTGCGTAAATTTACGAAGTATGTTTTTGTTCAGAATCTTGAATTTACCAAGTATTTCTGAAAGTTTTTAATAGTGCGTAAATTTACGAAGTATGGTTTTATGTAGAAGAATATGAATTTACCAAGTATTTCTGAAAAGGTTAAATAGTGCGTAAATTTACGAAGTATGTTTTGTTAAGAATCTATGAATTCACCAAGTATTTCTGAAAGTTTTGAATAGTGCGTAAATTTACGAAGTATGTTTTCCCCTGCGAAGATTTTTAGAACTGTTCTATAACATTTCTAGAATTGTACTGCAACTAATGACTAGAAGTGTTCTGGAATCATCCTTAAAATGCCCTAGAACGATTTAGAACAGTTGTTGAACGTTAAATGAGAATAATTTCTAGAACAATTTGTTCTGAAACAGTTCTGAAGGTTTGTTCTAGAACAATTCTTGAACAATCGTTCTAGAACTATTCCAGAATTTTTCTTGAATAAATTTCCAGAACTGTTATAGAATTGTTCTAGAAATTTTTCTCATTTAACGTTCAACAACTGTTCTAGAACAATTCTTGAACTATCGTTCTAGAACTATTCGAGAATTTTTCTTGAATAAATTTCCAGAACTGTTATAGAATTGTTCTAGAATTTTTTTCTCATTTAACGTTCAACAACTGTTCCAGAATAATTCTAGAACATTTTCAGTATGATTACAGAACAGTTCTAGCCGGTGTGTTCCAGTACAATTCTAGAAATGTTTAGAACAGTTTCGAAGGGTTGCTTCAAATAAGTCTGGAACAAATGTTCTAAAACAGTTCTGAAAATGTCCGTAAACAGTTCTTTTCAATTTCTTCGGAGGCATCTGATGGGATCAGGCTCTTCTGTGTACAAGCAACTTGTCACGAGGCTCTGTAGGTGTTTGAGCACTTTGCTCTGAAATCATTTAGATAACAAATGTAGTCACATCTTAAACTAAACAAGAAGTCTAAATGATCCAGCTGGACAGTATTACAAATATAGACATAACGTCTTTTTATTTAGTCAATATTGAGTGTACTTATTATCAGACAAGTATTCAAACAAATTATTACACATTTGATCACAACATTAGTATTTTCAAATTGAGAATGCTTCAATACAGCAAACCTTGTAAGTAAACTGGTGATGGATAACACAATTTGACATTCAGCACCAACTTAAATACGAACGCAATATATTCAAGACACTGTTGCAGGTTTTTATGATTTGAACGCATTAAATACTGGATTTTATATATTTCTAAGGGATTAAAATAAAAAGTATTAGACAACCAACATACAACTGAGATTTTGCTTTGCAGCATTGATCGTCAGGTCAATCTCTTCGGAGGCATCTGATGGGATCATGCTCCTCTTTACAGGCAACTTATCACAAGGCTCTGTTGGTGTTTGATCACTGAACTCTAAAATCATTTATGAAATGTGTTGAAAACCAAACTTGAGCATTGTGTCTTGCGATCATGAATACTTGAATGTTTTAGTCCATCAAATTTCACATTTGGAAATTCTGGCTAGTCTGAGTAGTTACTCATACAAACAATTAGCTAATGTTATCGAACGTTTGTTAATCAGATTTTTTTTTTCAAATAAATTCACTCACCCCTGGCTAGTGAGTGAGTGTGAAATTGGATAACTGTGAACAATGTGTTCATGTTTCATTTATAACAGGGAAAAAATCATATATCTATAGGCAGTGTTGACCAACTGATAAAAAAAATACTTAAAATAACACTTATTCAATGGAGGCAAATTGAATTTCTTGAGTCTCATTTAAGTGTCCAACTCACATTCATAAATATTAAAGCCTGTAATTTTGGACTGCCTGCCTGTCACTGAACTGTGAACATGCCTTGAAAATAATACCTACCTTGAGTTTTTTTCCTATCTTAAGTTGCCTCGAAAGCATGCTTAGGCGGTCGCTTTGCTTGCTTTAAGAGAAACCTCGTCATCTGTAATCAACAGTATATACAAATTTTAATATTATTATTATGATAATATATTTATTTACAAGATTATTTTTCGTTATCCGAAAATATGATTGCCCGAACCTGTACTATTTACAACAAATTGTTTAACAATGATCAGGAAGACCCCTTAACTTTAATATTGATTTATTTCAATAATTTGTGTTTTTTATCAATACACAGTGTTATAAACAGTAAGTGAAATATACTTGCTCTACGGCGATTGAAATATGGACATTTTTTAGGGGACATTGTTAACCGAGACACCGCCTCGTCAAATAGGTCCGCGTTGAGCGAACTGAATTATCATTTTGCGGTATTCTCCGGCAGGAAATTATTAACATTAGTGACGAGGCGGGCTTAACGCTTTCAGTCATAAAAAAGTGTTCACACCATTCAAGAACCTTTTAGATTGGTACCAAAAAGTTTGGTTATCAAACGAATTTACTTACGATGGATTTCACTGATCACCGCATCGTATGTTTGTTTTTGGTAAGTGGCTTTGATGAGATCTCCCTCCTGGTAGTGAGCAACATCTATTTTGGGTGCGACTACATTTTGTGGTTCGATAAAGCTCATAACGCGATTGAACAAGAAAATAACCTCTGCCATTTAAAAAAAGCGCGCTTATATGCACCCGACTGTTTTTCGTTAATGCTGCTCCGCTGACAGTCTTCGTAAATAAAATAAAAAACCAGTCAGCTCTGTTTTGTTAATTTTGGCCAATGAAATTATCTCTTACATATGGGGTTAGGCTGGGTAGATTTTCAGAGACCCGTATGATGCGATGCTGAAATAAGCTTTGGAATTTAATTTTCCAACTTAAAATTAATCCCTCCGTACTAAATTCATATCTTCATGTTAAGTTAAATGACACATCGAAAGGATAACCATCTTCATGTATCGGAAAAAGGTAAGTACCATTCCTTTATATGTGATAAAGAATAATCAACCAGACAGAGAGTTCTTACGATGCTGTCCGGTAATCTTGCGCAGTTAAGGGTCAATTGGTTTAAAAACATGTTCTTTTATAAATTGGCAACATAATATCTAAATTTATTATGAAAATTATAAGTTCATGTGCTTATTAACACAAAAATAGCTGATTAATTCAGTGAAGAACTGTCCGATTTGATTTCAAAACAAACATGACTCACTTCATTTTCAAACTATCACAGTGTCCGGTAATCTTGCGCACTTTGTATAATGACCTCGTTTAGGCAAAATTGTAGACATATGGTGTCCAATTATTGACAAAAAACATTCCAGAAAAATATTTTAAAATTCAGTTTGCAAAACCATTGAAATTAAATGTGGATTTCTAGTGCAGTTTTTGTTCACTACAAATCAAAAAATATAATCACTATTAATAGTGGACAATTACAACAATGTAATAAAAAAGTACCGGTATGCATGAAAAAAAATGCATAACAGGTTTGATACCACGATCATGCTTCCATAGTGTACAGAAAATATCAAAACTAGGCCATTGCGCATGCGGAGATCATACCAAATTGGTTTGACAGAATGGCGGGAAATGATGACTATGTCGTCTGATGCGATATATTTTCATGGCAAAAAATACCATAATTGATCGGATATTGTGCAATGGAATGCTTAATTACACGTTGGATTTATGAATTCTTAATTTAAAGTATGAAAACGCTAAAGATTGCAGGGAATTTGTGATTCATTTTGAATTTTTCGTAAGAAGGCCAGTGTTTAAGATGTATAGGGATGACGCAACCGGTGTTTAAATGTAATGATCGAATTTAATTTTGCATGGAATACGTAACTTTTAAATCCGTTAATTCTTTAAAATGTGAAATTCCATCTTTCATCACTAAAGAAAACCATTCGTTGTCTGCGAGATTCGCAAATGCGAAGTGCGCATGATTACCGGACGCGCAAGATTACCGGACTTAACTGTACACTTCGAAACAGGGGTTAAGTAAGTCAACGTGTATTGTGGGCCGAACACTATTTTTAATACAGCTGTTATTACAATTCATAAATGGTCCATTTGCTGAAGGGCGAGTATAAGGCAAATGGACGCATTTTTTTTCTGTTTTATAACTGGTTATTATTTTTTTAAACCACATAAACACCAATGCTTATTTTTTTGAAGATTACACTGCAAGCTAGGCAAGTGATTTCAGTATTTAACAATGCTCAATGTTTACATTGAAAGTCTCATTGCACGCAACTTCAGGCTGGGATTATAGACCTGTGATGCTCACTAAAATAACTTCTTGAGGCCCGGGAATAGTTTATTATGAGACTTTAATCTATTGATGACTACAAGAAAACGAGACTTGGCAAAACATTAAATAATCTAAAAATTTGTGAAATTAACATTAATAACATGCAAGAGTAAAATGGCATTGGTCACCTTTACACCCATGTATTCTGGAATGCCTGACTGAATAAGGTAAATTACAGAAATTTTAAGAAAAGCATATTTCTAAAACATCATTACAGAAGAAAACACTTTGTTTACATAAAAAGAAAAAACAAGTGTTATTTTGCCCGAATTATGTTGCCTTCCAGAAGTAGTTTCACACTTGGTAGTGTGGCTCACACATGAGGTAGAATGGCCGTGGTAACTACTTGGGAGGTAAAACAACTAGGGGAAAGGACACTACTTGGGAGCAAAACAACCTGATACTGTACAGAATTTAATTTTCTTTGAACATGTTGATTTTTGTAAACCACAATCATTTGCTTGTGAATTAAGTTTCTGTAATTATAAACCTGTTAATGAGTTAAAGAGTTTATATTTGTTTCAAAATATACATTCATATGTCTTTTTTTCCAGGTCCACTGAAGCGTGTGAAGAAACTGTATTTTGATGATGAAACACTTCCAGCGCCACGTTCTACGCACTATTGAAGACAGATTTAAAGTAGAAAAACTACACAAATATCTGAATAATGTTATGAAAAAGATGGACGAAATCCACCCATTACAGTTACCAGAAGCTCCTGTAGTTATTCACCTAATTCCAGTTTAGTTCTCTGAGATTCTTGTGATGGTGAATGTTGAGGAACTCTGTGAAGTCCTAGTGTTTTAATTGACACAAGATTATATGCAGAATTCCGAACAGATACAGTTAAAAAAAATTAAATAATGTGTAATGTGATGACAAATTATAGTCAGTTATATACATGTATATGTATGTGTGTAGCAGAAGATTTTGTAAGGACTTAAAGGAGAAGTACTTTTTGGTATTTCAGGGATAATTTTCTCCAGTTCTCCATAAAAGCTTATGTTTGGGTACTCAATAGGAGTGCCTCGTAACGTTGTTTCTAGTGAGTACCCACATAATGTTTTAGGATTAGAAATAAGACAAAGTATCCCAGACCTATCAACAAACACTCCTCCTTAACATTAGTCCTCTGTTTGTGTATGATATATATATATCTCATGATATGACAGCAATATCTTGCAGACACCACAACAAGCAAAGTTTCAATGTGAAAATTGTTTTGAAATATAATTTGAAAGAAGTCAAATTATCATTGTCTGAACTAGTTTATTTTAAATATGTAGAACAATTGTAGGACAATTGTAGACTTTGGTTCTAGACCTGTTCTATATGTGTTCTTATTCCCCATTAGAATGTTTGTAGAACTTACTGGTTCTTAAAGAGTTCTAAATGTGTTCTAGAACTACAGTTTAGAACATTTTTAGAAATTTCTTGAACTTATTTTGTTCTAGAAATGTTCTAAAAATGTTCTTGTATATTATTGGAACAGTTTCAGAACTAAGCCTTGTTCCACAAATGTCTGGAATTATTCTAGAAAACAGTTCTGGAACAATTATGTTCTAGAACGCGACTATGGAACATTCTAGAACTGTTCTTGATGTTCTAGAACAGTTCCAGAACCGTTCCAATTTCTAGAACAAATCTTCGCAGGGGTTGTTATGAATCTATGAATTCACCAAGTATTTCTGAAAGTTTTTAATAGTGCGTAAATTTACGAAGTATGTTTTTGTTCAGAATCTTGAATTTACCAAGTATTTCTGAAAGTTTTTAATTGTGCGTAAATTTACGAAGTATGGTTTTGTTAAGAATCTATGACTGTTTTTTTTTTAATAGTGGGTAAATCTACGAAGTATTTTTTGGTTAAGAATCTATGAATTTACAAAGTATTTCTGAAAATATATAATAGTGCGTAAATTTACGAAGTATGGTTTTGTTAAGAAAATATGAATTGACCTCATATTTCGGAAAATTGTTAATAGTGCGTAAATTTACGGAGTAAGATTTGGTTGAGAATTTATGAATTGATGAAGTATTTCTGAAAAGTTTTACTAGTTCGTAAATTTACGAAGTATGGTATTGCTAAGAATATGAATTTACCAATAATGTCTGAAAATGTTTAATAGTGCGTAAATTTACGAAGTATGGTTTTATTTATGAATTTACCAATGAAAATGTTAAATAGTGCGTAAATTTACGAAGTATGGTTTTGTTAATCATATATTTCTTTAAAAAAAAGAAGTTCATAAATTTATGCCACATGGTGACAAGCAATGAAAAAAACTTCTGATTTTTCTCCCTTAAAATGTTCATAAATTTACGAATAATTTCTTAGTTGATGTCAAATGTGTTCTTTTTGCATTAAAAATGTTCGTAAATTTACGCACTTTTTTAGGAAATATAGAAGTTTGATAATTCCTATTCATGCATTTTGATTCAAGGTTAAATTTGTATGCAATAAAAGTGAGAAAAAAACACCTGTTTTTCTTTATTTTGCAACGAAAAAAGGGAATATCAAAGGATATTCCTTCATAGAATTCCGATGCGTTATCTAAAGAATGCTCCCACTTAAGAGATCAATACAGAGACCTCCCAGTGACTAAGCCAGTTAGGCTCGATTGGTCATTGTCGGCTCGGGTACTAATTTCATGTACCCCGGGTACCGTTAAGTATACTAACATGTACCCCGGGTACGGTAAATATACTTAAACGTACCCGGTCGATATCAGACTGTACCCGAGTTGTATTCCCGCCAGAATCCGATGTTGTAAAACGCGCAACCAATTACCGTAAAACGATATTGTATATCTTAAACAAACTTCTCTTTTGAAAAAAAATGCATCAACATGAAATTTTAGTAAGAATTCCGATAATATAGAGTCCATTTAACAGAAAATTGCAATAAATGTGAACATAATTATTTTTAAAAAAAATAGCCGACAACGACCGATTTAGCGTTAAAATTCCCGGGTACGTTTGAGTATATTCAAGCATACATAAAGTACATATTAATGATTCTAAGCAAAAATAATTTGATGACGTGGAACGTGTTAACAAGCTATTTCTGTTCAGTAAATGACCTAGGTATCTACCTCAAATGATCCAGTATGAATATCAGACGAAATATCACTCGGTCACATGCTCTGACCAGGTTTTATGTAGATTGACTTACATTTGACTGCTAGAGAATTAAGACATCTTTTGTATAGACAATCAATGAAAAATATCCCACCGCTTTGCAGCAATATATTTTAAATATTGTTTAAAAGTCCAGGGAAATTGTCAAGCTTTGATGCGATATCATCAAAACAAATGAACTGAGCAAGTATATGAAAGATTTGTGAAATAATTGCGACTTCTAGAATGTTAAGATACGTTATTTTAATATGCCATATTAACCTAGTTTTTGATTTCAAGTGCCAATCATTCAAACTCTGCCGAGAATCTTTTGCGACAAATGTTTTTTCGGTTAACCACAACCTTTGTTTAACCCAAGCTCTCATTAGAGCAAAAGTTCTGACCAAGTTTAATCAAGAGTGGACAAAACATGTGACTTCTAGAGCGTTAAGAAGCTTTATTTGTATATGACATATAGTCAGTTATAGTTATAGTTATAGTTTTAATACCATTTCTACATATTCATATTAGGAAAACTGTTTCGCCTCTGGCGGTCATGTTTTTTGACGAACCAAAACCATTTTTTTAATTCGTATGAGCTATTATAAGAGAACATGTTCTGGCCAAGTTTCATGAAGATTGGACCAACATTCGGACTTTAAGAGATTTAGCAAGTTTTCACTTTAGCCATAAAAGGAAAACTTACCGGACCCTCTTGCGCCCATGTTTTTGAGGAACCGGAACCATTTGCAAAAACAGACGAGACATCATAAGAATACATGTTCTAACATGTTTAAATAGAGCTTACAGATGTTTCTCAACATATAATTTATATAAACGTATTTAACTAATGATATGGCTTTTAATTGTATCGACATATGTTGTTCGTCAGGCTTAATGATCGAAATTACATTTGAGTATTCCTGAAATATCATAATCAGAAAATTAGATCTTTGTAACAAATGTTGCTATTGTACCAGACGGCACAGTTGACTCACTGACTATTTTGATATATCACATTTCAAATCCATCAAAACAACATTATGTAACACTAATTACCGGTATTTCAAATAGATGGAAAGTTCAATCTTCTTCCATTAAATATCCATTAGCAATAATATTTGCAACATGCTATGATAACACGCGATTTTACGTGGACAATCGGCATGCCATTATGTTAAAATATAATTTGTTAAGGCCAACCTTCGGTGAATATTGATGAGGATACGCATAGGTTTTTGTATTTATCATTGGCACAACATATGTCATTTTAAATGTAATGGAATCAATATAGATGTGCCTCTACAACTTTGTCGCTACAAAATTAATGTTTGTGCAATAGGGAAATCAGAAAATGCCAAAAAAAAAAATGACTTGGTGAAGAATTGAGTAAAAGGGATGACTTTCAGATGGTCCAGTTGTCCAATAGATTTGTTTACAGAACAATATAATCAAATAAAAAGAGAACACACGCTCTTAAACCCCGAGGAAGATTGTACCTTTGCCCATTGCATCTTGCTGCATCAAATCATAACCGTGGTTATCACAGGACTTTGTGTCATATTGCGCATTACAAACTTGAATCAGGTGAATTTATTTGGAAAAGGGTTGCATTTGTTTTTATTAAAACACCAAGCTTAAAGACAGTATGAGCTAATTCATTGTTTGTCTTTTAAATCAACAGTTTATGACAGCATCTGACTTTTATCTACAAAAAAAAATCAAACCCGCGTTTGCATAGCAATCAATTTATTTGACATATAGTGTATTTAGGATCCGTTCTTTGTGATTTTTTATGTTTTGTGTTATGTGCTTATTTATTGGGTTTAACAATAAACACAGTGTTCAATTGAGCGTTGCCGTGGTAAAAATGCACATAATGTATCTGCGAAAAGTGTCGTCCCAGATGTAGTCTGTATTTGTCGTTGAAAGGAAGTCCCTGCTTGCCGAAAATTCATTTACAAATGTAAGGCAGAAAGTGTCTTCCCTGATAAGCCTGTGCGGACACTTTAAAGTATTTTACGCAGATGCATTAAACCAAATTTTACCTGAGCGAGGCTCATTTGCATTTTTTCAGATTATAGTTAGCTATAAATGAAGTTTCAGTTTGAGTTGTACAATTTTATATACATGTACTCCATTTGTGTTGTTTGGGCAAGCTGTTAGATTAATTTGAAATCGATCTTATACAACTCTTCGAAATAGATTGATCGGGTTGGAAATTGTTATGGAACATATCGTTTTGCGAAATGACGTTTACTTTGTGACTAAGTAACACATGCTACACGTTGATCATGCGATAGTGTTGAATTATGGTTAATATAAAGTATATTGGTGTTATGTGAATAGTTCTTTAATTACCATATCGACTATATATTTTTGTTGTAAATCAGATACGCATTACCGTTTGTATGTGTAGCCATATTTAAGTCTTGTCCAAGTGCATGGTAAAACATAGAACAATGACTTTGAACAGTCAAATGGCATGTGTATTGGGCTTAACTAAGCAGCCCTAATTAAATGCATGTTAATTAAATAAACATTGTAGACATAGTTTCTTCTTTTTTTTTCAAATTAAAATAACATACAAACGAAATGCTTCCGGGAAACAAAATTAATTGTCTTAAATTCTCTCCATGCGATACCTTGGATGCCTTTTACTTTGTTTATTGTTTAATTTAGGATAATGTTTAACCTCGTATAGAAATGTACTAATTGGTGAGGATAGTATCGACAAAGACTAAGACTATTGGAGTAGTTTCTATCAAATTTTGTTTTTGTCAAATCAATTGATTATTCGAATCTGATATGCTTTTGCTATAGCATGTTGTCCGTTTTGAATTTTTCAGTAAGACAGTAACAGAAATAATTTGACAAGACAATATTATTTAATGTGAAAATGATGTGTCTGCCTTTATATTTCATCTATGGTTTCAGCAGTTTTCTTCACTCTATTCAAACTCAAATCAGTCTAATAAGACCAATCGCAGACGTATGCGAAATACTTTAACTGGACAGACTACTATTGTAACTGAACAGAAGTAAATTTCTAGTCATATTCTGGAACCGTACAACACGCATCACATAGAATCGAAGACTGTATCTCAGAGATATAACAAGTGGCAAACTGTTGCGTTTATGGCCGATCGCAATGTAAAATATTGTTAAGTATGGTGAAATGTAAAATATTATGGTGTAGAGTAGTGTGGTGTAGAGTAGTGTGATGTAGAGTAGTGTGTTGTAGAATAGTGTGTTGTATAGTAGTGTGGTGTAGATAAGTGGGATGTAGAGTAGTGTGTTGTAGAGTAGTGTGGTGTAGAGTAGTGTGTTGTAGAATAGTGCGTTGTAGAGTAGTGTGTTGTAGAGAAGTGTGGTGTAGAGTAGAGTGGTGTAGAGTAGTGTGGTGTATAGTAGTGTGTTGTAGAGTAGTGTGTTGTAGAGTAGTGTGGTGTAGAGTAGTGTGGTGTAGAGTAGCGTGGTGTAGAGTAGTGTGATGTAGAGTAGTGTGTTGTAGAGTAGTGTGGTGTAGAGTAGTGTGGTGTAGAGTAGTTTGGTGTACAGTAGTGTGTTGTAGAGTAGTGTGGTGTAGAGTAGTGTGGTGTAGAGTAGAGTGGTGTAGAGTTGTGTGGTGTGGAGATGTGTGGTGTAAAGAAGTGTGTTGTAGAGAAGTGTGTTGTAGAGTAGTGTGGTGTAGAGCAGTGTGTTGTAGAGTAGTGTGGTGTAGAGTAGTGTGATGTAGAGTAGTGTGGTGTAGAGTAGTGTGGTGTAGAGTAGTGTGATGTAGAGTAGTGTGTTGTAGAGTAGTGTGGTGTAGAGTAGTGTGGTGTAGATTAGTGTGTTGTAGAGTAGTGTGTTGTAAAGTAGTGTTGTGTAGAGTAGTGTGGTGTAGAGTAGTGTGTTGTAAAGTAGTGTGTTTAGAGAGGTGTGTTGTAGAGTAGTGTGGTGTAGAAAAGTGTGGTGTACAGTAGTGTGGTGTACAGTAGTGTGGTGTAGAGTAGTGTGTTGTAGAGTAGTGTGGTGTACAGTAGTGTGGTGTACAGTAATGTGATGTAGAGTAGTGTGTTGCAGTGTAGTGTGGTGAAGAGTAGTATGGTGTAGAATAGTGTGTTGTAGAGTAGTGTGTTGTAGAGTAGTGTTGTGTATAGTAGTATGTTGTAGAGTAGTATGTTGTAGAGTAGTGTGTTGTAGAGTAGTGTTGTGTCGAGTAGTATGTTGTAGAGTAGTGTTGTGTAGAATAGTGTTGTAGAATAGTGTGGTGTAGATTAGTGAGTGTAGAGTAGTGTGATGTAGAGTAGTGTGATGTAGAATAGTGTGGTGTAGAGTAGTGTGGTGTAGAGTAGTGTGTTGTAGAGTAGTGTGGTGTAGAGTAGTGTGGTGTAGAGTAGTGTGGTGTAGTATAGTGTGTTGTAGAGTAGTGTGTTGTAGATTAGTGTTGTGTAGAGTAGTATGTTGTAGAGTAATGTGGTGTAGAATCGTGTGTTGTAGAGTAGTATGGTGTAGCGTAGTGTAGTGTAGAGTAGTGTGTGTAGCGTAGTGTGGTGTCGAGAGTAGTGGGGTAGAGTAGTGTGGTTGTAGAGTAGTGTCCTTTAGAGAAGGGTGGGTAGTAGAGTAGTGGGGTAGAGTAGGTTAGTGTTAGAGTAGTGTGTTGTCGCGTAGTGTGTTGGTGTAGAGTCGTGGCTGTAGAGTGGTGTGGTGTTAGAGAAGTGTGGTGTGTAGTAGAATGTGTGGGGTAGAGTAGGGTGGTGTATAGGAGTCATGGTGTGTAGAGTAGTGTGGTGTAGAGTAGGTGGTGTAGAGTAGTGTGTGTGTAAGATAGATAGTGTCGGTGTAGGTCGTGTGGTGTGACAAGTTAGTGTTGAGGTATAGTAGTGTGGTGTGAGAGTGTCAGGATGTAGCGTTGTTTGGGTAAACAGTGATGGAAATGGCACAGAGTGGTGTGTTGTGATGTAGAATTGTGTTTGTTGGTTTGTGTGATAATATTAGTGGTTAGATGTAAATTGGTTTATTGTTAGGAGGGTTGTGTATGTGGTGTAGAGTAGTTTGGTGTAAAGTGGTGTGGTTAAGAGTGATGTGGCGTATAGGTGTGTGGTGTACAATGGTGTGGTGTACTGTGGTGTGGTGTTGAGAGGTCTGGTGGTGAGAAATGTTGTGGAGAGTGGAGTTGTGTACAGATGTTTGGTAAAGAGTGGTTCGGTGTGGAGTGGTGTGGTGTAGGTTGGTGTTGTGTAGAGTGATGTAGTGTAGAGTAGTATTGTGTAGAGTCGGGAGGTGTTGTGTAGAGTAGTGTTTCCTAGAATGGTGCGGTGTAGAGTGGTGTGATGTAGAATGGAGTGGTGTAGAGTGGTATGGTGTATAGTGGTGCAGTGTAAATGGTGAGGTGTTTAGTGGTGTTGTTTAGAGTGGTGCAGTGTAGAGTGGTGTTGTGTAAACTGGCGTAGTGTCGAGTAGTGTTGAGTAGAGTGGTGCGGTATAGAGTGATGTAGTGTGGACAGGTTTAGTGTAGAGTGGTGTGTTGTAGAATGGTATAGTGTAGAGTGGTGTTGTGTAGCTTGGTATTGTGAAAAGTGTTGTAGTGTAGAGTGATGTAGTGTAGAGTGATGTAGTGTAGAGTGGTGTGGTTTAGAATGGTGTTGGGTAGAGTAGTGTTGTGAAGAGTGGGGGGTGTAGAGTGGTGTTGTGAAGAGTGGAGGGCGTAGAGTGGTGTAGTGTAGAGTGGTGCGGAGTAGAGTTATGTGATGGAGAGTGGAGTGGTGTAGTGTAGATTGGAGCAAGGTAGAGTGATGTGGTGTATATTGGTTGGTGTAGAATGTATTGTAGTTAAGTGTTGTGGTGTGGTGTAGAGTAGTGTGGTGTAGAGTGGTGTGGTGATGTGTAGAGTCGTGCGGTGTAGAGCGTTGTGGTGTAGAGTTGTATGATGTAGAGTGATATGGTGTAGTGTACTGTGGTGTATAATGGTGGTGGATTGGTGTAAAAGTGAATTGTGTTATGTGATGTGGTCAAGAGTGGTGTGGTGTATAGTGGTGTAGTTTAAATTGGTGTTTTGCATATTGGTGAGGTGTAGAGTAGTGAAGTGTAGAGTGTAGTGTTGTGGTGTAGAGTTGTATGGTGTAGAGTGATATGGTGTAGAGTGGTGTGGTGAAAAATAGTGTGGTGTAGAGTGGTGTGATGCAGGCTATGTGGTGTAACATTGTGTTGTGTAGAGTAGTGTGGTGTGGAGTGCTGCAGCGTTGAGTTGTGTGGTGTGGTGTAGAGTGGTGTGTTTTGGAGTGATGTGGTATAGAGTTTTGCAGTGTATAGTGGTGCAGTTTAGAGTAGTGTGGTGTAGAGTGGTGTAGTGTAGAGTATTCTGGTGGCAAGTGGAGTTGTGTGGTGGTGACATGTATGGTGTAAAGTGGTGTGGTGTATAGTGGTGTGGTGTAGAGTGGTGTGATGTATAAAGGTGTATAGTGGTGTGGTGGGGGCTAGTGTTGTGGTGTGATTTTGACAGTTGTGATGTAGATGATTGGTGTATTCTGTTCAGGTTTACGTTCTTGTTCTTGTCAAATTTTATTCTTCCATAGTCTGGTATAATCTAGTGCATTGCAGTCCAGTGCAGTCCAGTGCTTTCCAGTGCAGCCCAGTGCAATCCGTTGCAGTCCAGTGCAGCCAAGTCCAGTAGAGTGTAGCAGAGTGTAGTGCAGTGTATAATAGACTAGAACAGTTAAGTCAAGTCTAGTCTAGTGTAGTTTTGTGTAGTTTAGTCCAGGTAAGCATAGTGTAGTCTAGTGTAAGTGTTGTATCGAGAAAATACCGTCAGATGCGGTCTTCACTTGCATTATGTGTAAATGTGGTATCGAGAAAATAAGGTAAGGTGTGGTCGTCACTTGCATTATATGAAAATGTTGTGTCAAGATAATTAGGTAAGGCGTGGTCTTCACTATCATTATGTGTAAATGTGGTATTGAAACAACAAGGTAAGGTGTGGTCTTTACTTGCATTATGTGTAGATGTGGTATCGAAACAATAAGGTAAAATGTGGTCTTCACTTGCATTTTGTGTAAATGTGGTATCGAAACAATAAGGTAAGGTGTGGTCTTCACTTGCATTATATGTAAATGTTGTATCGAGACAATTAGGTAAGGTGTGATCTTCACTTGCATTATGTGTAAATATGGCATCGAGACAATATGGTAAAGTGTGGTTTTACTTACATTATGTGTAAATGTGGTATCGAAACAATAAGGTAAGGTGTGGCCTTCACTTGCATTATGTGTTAATGTGGTATCGAAACAATATGGTAAAGTGTGGTATTCACTTGCATTATGTGTTAATGTGGTATCGAAACAACAAGGTTAGGTGTGGTATTCACTTGCATTATGTGTTAATGTTATATCAAAACAACAAGGTAAGGTGTGGTCTTCACTTGCATTATGTGTAAATAAGGTATCGAAACAATAAGGTAAGGTGTGGTCTTCACTTGCATTATGTATAAATGTGGTATCAAAACAACAAGGTAAGGTGTGGTCTTTACTTGCTTTATGTGTAAATGCGGTATAGAAACAATAAGGTAGGTGTGGTCTCCACTTGCATTATGTGTAAATGTGGTATCGAAACAATAAGATAAGGTGTGGTCTTCACTTGCACTATGTGTAAATGTGGTATCGAGACAATATGGTAAAGTGTGGTATTCACTTGCATTATGTGTAAATGTGGTATAGAAACAACAGGGAAAGGTGTGGTCTTCACTTGCATTATGTGTAAATGTGTTATCGAAACAACAAGGTAAGGTGTGGTCTTCATTTGCATTATGTGTAAATGTGGTATCGAAACAATAAGACAAGGTGTGGTCTTCACTTGCATTATGTGTAAATGTGGTATCGAAACAATAAGGTAAGGTGTGGTCTTCACTTGCATTATGTGTAAATGTGGTATCGATACAATATGGTACAGTGTGGTCTTCACTTGCATTATATGTAAATGTGGTATCGAAACAATAAGGTAAGGTGTGGTCTTCACTTGCATTATATGTAAATGTGGTATCGAAACAACAAGGTAAGGTGTGGTCTTCACTTGCATTATGTATACATGTGGTATTGAAACAATACGGTAAGGTGTGGTATTCACTTGCATTATGTGTAAATATGGTATCGAGACAATATGGTACAGTTTGTTATTCACTTGCACAATATGTAAATGTTGTATCGAAACAATAAGGTAAAATGTGGTCTTCACTTACATTTTGTGTAAATGTGGTATCGAAACAATAAGGTAAGGTGTGGTCTTCACTTGCATTATATGTAAATGTTGTATCGAGACAATTAGGTAAGGTGTGATCTTCACTTGCATTATGTGTAAATATGGCATCGAGACAATATGGTAAAGTGTGGTCTTTACTTACATTATGTGTAAATGTGGTATCGAGACAATACGGTAAGGTGTCGTCTTCACTTGCTTTATGTGTAAATGTGGTATCGAAACAATAAGGTAGGTGTGGTCTCCACTTGCATTATGTGTAAATGTTGTATCGAAACAATAAGATAAGGTGTGGTCTTCACTTGCACTATGTGTAAATGTGGTATCGAGACAATATGGTAAAGTGTGGTATTCACTTGCATTATGTGTAAATGTGGTATCGAAACAATAAGGTAAAGTGTGGTCTTCAATTGCATTACGTGTAAATGTGGTATCGAAACAATACGGTAAGGTGTGGTCTTTACGCGCATTGTGTATAAGTGTGGTTTCAATTTAATATGGGAGGGTTAGATCTATGCATTGTGTTTAAGTGTGATATCGAGACGATAATGTAGAATGTGACCTTAACTGATTATTACCCTACTGGTTATCATACCGGTCATCATAGTGGTCATTACTCTGGTCATCTTACTGGTAATCAATAAGTTCATATCCTTTTACATCAAACTGGTCATCAAACTGGTCATTAGTCTGATCATCACGCTGGTCATTACTATGACAATCAACCTGGTTATCATACTGGTAATAATAATGGTTATTTTCAGGTCATCATTCTGGTCATTATCCGGGTCCGCATACTGATCATAATACTTGCCTGTATTATGGTTGTTTCCCTCTGGTCTTCATACTGAGCATCAAACTGGTTATAAATATTGTCATCAATACGCTCATCACTCATCATAGTGGTACACTAGTTAGAATACTGGCTATCATTCTTCTCATTATACCGATAATAATACTGGTCATCAAACTGGTAAGAATAATGGTCTTCACTTTGGCCATCATCTTTCCGGTCATCATACTGGTAATCATACTTGTCATTTATTTTGTCATGATATAGGTCATCATGTTGGTCATCACAATTGGCATCATACTGGTTATCATAAAGGTCAACACTATCGTCATCAACATGGTCACCACTCTGGTCATCACTGTGTTCCTTACTCTGGTCATCTCACTGGCCATCAATCAGGCCATTATTCTGGTCATCATATTGGTCATCGTACTGGTCATCATCATACTGGTCATCGAACTGGTCATCACATTAGCCATAGTACTGGTCATCATATTGGTCATCGTACTGGTCATCATATTGGTCATCGTACTGGTCATCACGATGACCATCGTACTGGTAATCATATTGGTTATCATCATATTGGTCATCATACTGGTCATCATCATACTGGTTATCGTACTGGTCACTATACTGGTCATCATACTGGTCATCACGATGACCATCGTACTGGTAATCATCATATTGATCATCGTACTGGTCATTACGATGGCCATCGTACTGGTCATCATATTGGTCATCGTACTGGTCATCACGATGGTCATCGTTCTGGTCATCATATTGGTCATCGTACAGTTCATCACGATGGCCTGTGACACTATTGTCCACGCAGTGAACTAGAAAGCTACAAGATAGCTTTAAACTACTGAACGTCTGCCACATTTATGAAAGTTCAAGTCACCGAACAAATGGTTATTTGTTGGTCACAGCATCGGTCAAAGCATTTTAATTGCGATGTTAATTATTCCCTAACTGCCTGAACACAGGGTTGGGAGGCGAATTTCGACAAATCAGACAAAATGATTGAAAGCTTTATTTACATTTTAAACTAATATAGAAACAATTTGACAAGATGATTAAAAGTTTTGTTTACTATCTAAAACCAGATGTGCAAAACTCACGTTGTAGCAAAATGTGATCAGTCGGTATATAAACTCGACGTTTTTCCATACTAGGCGCGCATTCTTTCGAGAAAACTGCAAGTTATTCCCAATTAGCGTCAAGGGAGTGCAGAGAAAACTTGGATTATACAGTTTCGCTTTTCGTAACACGTCTCTTTCTTTTATTAAGATATATTACGGAATATGTATATTTAATTGGACTTGTGAAAGACATAAAATAACATATCTTATAAATATATATTACAGGAGTTGTGACTGTTACGATAACTGATAAATATAGATGAGCATATCCTATATCTAAGAAACTGGAATTGTGACTGTTATGAATTAAAAGAACTGATTACCACTATACGATCAATCAAACATTTATTTTTGATATGTTGAATGGAAGACATTTTATAATAAAAATACAAGTTTATCTAAAAGGAACGACTTCTTTTATTTATTAATCCCGTTTCAAGAGATTAGAAGAACCCAATTACTCAAAGACATTAAGTCGTAGGGTTACATGGCCATCGTACTGGTCATCATATTGGTCATCATCATATTGGTCATCATACTGGTCATCATCATACTGGCCATCGTACTGGTCATCGTACTGGTAATCGTACTGGTCATCGTACTGGTCATCATAACGGTTATCATACTGGACATCATACTGTCCATCGTACTGGTCATCGTACTTGTCATCATATTGGTAATCATACTGTACATCATAATGGTCATCGTTCTGGTCATCATACGGGTCATCGTATTGGTCGTCATACTGGTCATCATACTGGTCATCGTACTGGTAATCATACTGGTAATTAAAGTGGTCATCGTATTGGTCATCATACTGGTCATCGTACTGGTCGTCATACTGGTCATCATACTGGTCATCGTACTGGTAATCAAACTGGTAATTATACTTGTCATCGTACTGGTTATCATACTGGTCATCATACTGGTCATCGTACTGGTCGTCATACTGTTATTCACACTGGTCATCGTACTGGTAATCATACTGGTAATAAAACTGGTCATCGTACTGGTCATCATACTGGTCATCATACTGGTCAATATACTGGTCATCATACTGCTCATCGTACTGGTAATCATACTGATAATTATACTGGTCATCATACTGGTCATCATACTGGTCATCATACTGGTCATCGTACTGGTCGTCATACTGGTCATCGTACTGGTCGTCATACTGGTCATTATACTGGTCATCGTACTGGTAATCAAACTGGTAATTATACTGGTCATCGTACTGGTCATCATACTGGTCATCATACTGGTCATTATACTGGTCATCATACTGGTCATCGTACTGGTAATCATACTGGTAATTATACTGGTCATCGTACTGGTCATCATACTTGTCATCATACTGGTCATCGTACTGGTTGACATACTGGTCATCATACTGGTCATCGTACTGTTAATCAAACTGGTAATTATACTGGTCATCGTACTGATCATCATACTGGTCATCATACTGGTCATCGTACTGGTCGTCATACCGGTCATCACAAAACAATTAAAATTTGGTACTTGTTTTTTGTACTTTATGTTAAAGATAAAATATTTCATCAATATAAGAATAAAATTCACAATATTATTATAGTCTATTGATTTCAATGAGTTAATTCCGAAACTTACATTTAAGAAAGATAGTTTGACGTTTAGTTGCTGTTGTTCAAGAAAAGATATTAATTGATTCCAAATAGGCTGGATGTGTTTGCACTCCCCAAAAAGATGTTCTATAGTTTCAATGTTTTCACCGCAGAAGTCACACAGATTTGAGTTAGATAATTTGCATTTATTTGTAGCTATAATTCTATGGATGTATTTATATTGAAAACTTCTCAGTGTGCTTTCAATAGTTGCTTTATATGGCATGGTAAATATGTGTTTCCAATTAAGTTCATGTTCTCCGAAAAGGACTTGCCATTTATTTTGGATTTTGGAGTTTTCTGTAGGGTTTTTAATTTGTAGTTTGAAAAATATTTATTATTTTTTTCTTTTTCTTCCAAGTATGTTTTCTACGAATGTTGTTTGAGTACATGGTGTATTATTTGTATTGATTTCAGATTTAATATGTATAGGTATACTTTTGATTAGTGGGTAGTACTTCAGAAAATTATTTGAAGGTATTCCGTACATGTAGCATATATCATCAAAAGAGTGGAAATCTTTAATTCTGTAGTCATATAATTGGTCGACATATTTAATGCTTCGTTCAAACCAATCTTTATAGAAAAACGTCTTATTGTTTGAAGTTATGTCTTTATTGATCCATAAAACTGTTTTACTGTTGGTTTTGGTTTCTAGGTTATGAGTGACATCACTCCATGCTGATAGAACATCAGCTAGAAATATGTTTTCGTTTGCAATTTCATGTAAGATAGTATTGCTGATGTAACATTCAAAAAGTAAGGAGTCACCATATTTTTTTAGGATTTTCTGGTAGAATAATTTCCATTTACTCGTATTGGTATTATCTAGGTATCTTTTAACCCAGCTGCATTTGATTGCATTGAATGAGTCAATGTTCGTTAATTGGATACCTCCATTTTCTACAGATTAAATTAATTGAGTTCGTTTTATTTTATCAGGTTTACCGTCCCATATGAAATTTAATATTGCTGATTTTATATCGTTAATTATATCATTTGGTGGATTTGGGAGAACTGTTAATACATCGAGATTGCACTTGAACTAAACAACAGGTTTGCGTTTTTAACAAAGAATATAAATCATTGGAGTAAAATTCAAAACAATATCAAATGCAGCCTTGAAAAACAAAATCGCACGATCTTAACCTAATGTACTCATAATATTACAACTTACTCTCAAATGAAAATAAACACAATAATTTAATATGCATCGAAGCTGTTTAGTCTGTTGCTCTAGATTGTTTGCTAAGAGGAATATTTGATTTGATTTACGACGTTAGGTTGTTCAAGTGGTACAAAGCGTGCATATTTATGATGAAGCTACCGTTATAATATGAAATATAACGAATGTGTATTTACATGATGAAAATAAAAATAAAACAATTTTTTTTCTCTAAAATGTCTACTGGTATCAATATAAATACTTTGGGAACACATGTTTAATACATGTGTTTATAATGTGATGCTGAGTATGGCAAGCGGTTCGACGCAAAATCCCAAGAAACTAGGTTTCTTATGAGAACCTAGGTAACCTAGGTTCTCGCTTGAAGATTGCACATGGCTTCAAGAACCCAAGTTTTTAAATGAGAACCTAGGTTTTCATGAGAACCTTGGTTCTCATTTGAAAACCTAGGTTCTCATGAGAAATTAGGTTATCAGAATGAGAACCTAGGTTCTCATTAGAAACCTAGTTTTTTGCGGTTCGACGCCTAATCCCAAGAAACTAGGTTTCTCATGAGAACCTAGGTTCTCGCTTGAAAATTGCACATGGCTTCTAGAACCCAAGTTTTCAAATGAGAACTTAGGTTTACATGAGAACCTTGATTCTCATTTGAAAACCTAGGTTGTCATGAGAACCTAGGTTCTCGCTGGAAGATTGCGAATGGCTTCAAGAACCCAAATTTTCAAATGAGAACCTAGGTTTTCATGAATAAAACATATGAACTATATAAATGGCATTTCATAATTTATGCACTGCATACGTCCTTATGTTTAAAAATTTAAAAATGGCCGTTAATAAATTGATTTTCCCGATCACACTTACGCAGTGAGTTTCATATTTATTTTGTCTATTATATCAATGTGAAAGTAAACGCTCACAGTGAAGCATATTATGTCAAAGGTGCATATATCTATAGAGTACAATTTGTCTTAAAGGGGCCTTTTCACAGATTTTGGCATTTTTTTTAATTTATTCATTAAATGCTTTATATTGATGAATGTAAACATTGGATCGTAAAAGCTCCAGAAAAAAATCAAGAATAAAATTTAAAAAAGGAAAAGAACATTGCCCGGAGCAGGTTTCGAACCAGTGACCCCTGGAGTCCTGCCAGAGTCCTGAAGTAAAAACGCTTTAACCTACTGAGCTATTCCGCCGGGTACACATGCCCATCGTATTTTATACGTTATATAAGCAATCTTCGTAGTTTCACAAAATTTAACGACAAAAGCAGAACTCTCAAAATTATTCAATCGTTTCGCGTTGCAACGCTTTATAATTTTTAGGTTTTAAAATCGTCAAAAGATGCATATAATGGCTATATTAGAGCATGGTAAATGTTCAGTATTACTGTTTCCTCACAAATAACATAACCAAAACGAAAATTTGCGAATCTGAAACAACTTTTTTCAATTTTGTCAATTTACCAAAGCGTGAAAAGATCCCTTTAATGTACAACAAAAGCACACAAAAAACAGCCTTATGTTTGTTCCGTTGTTTATCTTCAATAGTCTTTAACTTTATGGAACACATTAAGATTGTTAAGCTTGTTTGAGCACATACATATGCGTGCTCATTAAGCGTGTAATCTAAATGTAAAGGTAAATGTATTCATTGTTTCTAGTGGCTCAATATAAACTAAACAGTTTAAAGGGGCCTTTTCACAGATGTTGGCATGTATTTAAGCTAAGCCTTGTCATTTAATGTTTTATATTGATAAATTTAAACAGCGGACCTAAAAACCTCCGGTAGAAAAACAAGTATAAAATCACAAAAAGGAAATACAAGTAACCCTCAACAGAACTTGAGCCACTGACCCATGGAGTCCTGGAGTAAAAAGTCTCCCGCTATGACCACTCGACCATCCGTGCTCATGCTCTGAGCGGATGTATCTTTTACTTATATAAACAAACCTCGTATCGTAGATTCCCAAAATATAACGACACCAACAGAACTTTACAAATTATTCAATCGTTTCGCGTTGCAACGCTTTATAATTTTCAGGTTTTCAAATCGTCAAAAGATGCATATAACGGATATTTTAGAGCATTGTAAATGTTCAGTTTTACTATTTCCTAAATAAATATCATAACTAAAACGAACATGTGCGAATCTGAAACAACTTTGATTAATTTGTTTCAATCTACCAAAACATGAAAAGGCCCCTTTAATGCCATTGCTGTTATGCCATATGGTAGGGCTGGTAGCGCATCCTAAAACTTGCGTTATTGTAATCAAGCATCGCGATGGAATGAATGAAGGATCGCTTAACACAATAACTACGCATCAATGATAAAATAATACGGGGGCAATAAAACTCCTTACAAATGTGTGTATACATAATGCTCAAATACATGAAGTAAACATTAAATAATCTTGCTTCAGGGATAATACCATACAATAGTATGTTAGCACACAGAACAAATATACACATGATCAATCGCACCAGCGCCCATGTTAGTTATTTGCTCACTTTACTCAGACAACAATATTTCACACTTTTACTCAGACAAGAAACACAAATATTCTCTATATAAGTTAATCATATGGTTTTAAGGTTGATTTTTTGTTAAATAGGTTTCAGTGCACTTAAGCATGTTTGAATTGATTTAGCGCTTATTGCAAATAATAACACATCTGTGCAGTCAAGTACATTGATAACGATTTTGATATCCTACTAAATATCTGCAATGTATCATGTATTGTAGATCTATACAAGACATAGAGCACAACCTAGAATAGACGTCCAATACCAAATGCCATTTGAAATTTTTTGTGTAATTGATTGCTTCGTTTACTGCGCTCACTGTAACAATCAGCGAAATGCTCCGTTGATGATGCGACACAACAATCTATTGGTATGCAGTTCGTTAAGTTTTGTTTTAAGGCCTCACTGCTTTGACATTATAGTTTTATTTGTAATGGTAAATCAATAAAATTAATTGTATCACATTTGCCGAAATGTCTGTTATATACCCTTTCAATTGCAGAGATTGGAGCCCTATGTTGTAACTTATGAAATAACAATTCAAGAATTAATTGCACTACATGCACTTTTTAATTAAACATGAATGCCAATATGGTACACTTCATGAATGATTAAGAACAAAAAAAACATTTCAGCTTAGCAATTATTGTTATATTCCGTCTTGTATTTAGGGCGAACAAGCGATACAAGAAATGCATACTTATTAGCACTTAGAAACTAACATACGGGATAAACATAATCAAAGTTAGAACAACGCATTTATGCAGACAATAGTAAAACACAACCGATTTCAAATAAGCCACAACACTCTCTTAGCGACATTTAACCATAGGATTACACAAATAAATACAGCAAATAATAACACATATACAGAAAACCTATCTATAATTATCAAGGACAAATATCTGATGAATGCGATATCAGATAAAACCAATCAAATTATAGTGCTGAAAACTAACTACCTTTTGTTTTTTTAATTTTTCGTATTGGGTTAAATAAACTGTTGTTAAGGAAATAGGTGTTTGCTAAGCAAAAATCAAATCAAGTCCAACTAGCCTAGTTATTTTAACAACTAAAATTGTATAGTTGTGCAAGCTGTTTAACAAGTTCAATCGATGTATTAGAATTTTTCTCTAGTGAGTGCATGCTAAATCAGCGAAATTAGTATTTTTATCCGACTGTCATGAAGTGGTGTACACAGTATTTAAACGACGTATATTCCAACACGATACACAATAAAAGCTTTGCTTTATATGTTCCATATTACTTAAGATGAATTTACTATAACGAAAACCGGTGGCTATTCTCGTAAACCCTAAACACCAGTAAGTTACGTTATTTATAATAGATCAGACCACCAGTAAAACAACTTTAAATTATTTTCTGGTTCGCTTAACTTGCTATAAAACTTCCTTTGAACGTAGTTTAATGAAATTGTCATGAGGAATCAAGTAAAGGACGTTTATTTTATGTTTAGGAGGTAGCTTAAATATTAATTTTACCTCGCTTATTAAAGAGAATGTATACGATTCTCGCTCGACGTTTACGTGAACAAATTTACGTCGTAACCGACACATTTACCCATGTGTTACTGTACAGCAGTAAATGACTGAAATTAAACAAAAAGTATTTATGTGTATTTAAAGGTGATTTTGCATCAGAGGTTATAGTCGTGTAGTCTTTTTTCATATTCATCGATCGTCGTTTTATACGTTGTTTTTTGGAGGTTCATATAATTTATAGATATACTAGTTTAAATGTATTTCGATATTAGTGCATTAACTTCTTCTCTGTATTCTGACCGATAGTTCCTTAAAATTAATTAAAAAAAACAAAGAGTTGTCATCCTGTTAGAATGGTACTTTCAGCTTTATCAGCAGGAACCAATGTGAACTAGTATTGAAGGTTTGTAGGCAATTAACACAAATTATATTTAATTTAGGTTTATGTAATAAAGCCAAATTATTATTGAATTAAAAGGAAGCACGCATAAGTTTTAAAGCGACATTAAGTAATGAAACTGCTTTTAAATAAAATGTTAGTATATTGTATCGCATTTTAATTTCAATTGTATTTTGTATATAGTATTGTGTAGCTGTAAATAGACAAACAACTTCAAGTCCTGTCTAACAGACCAAAACATATCATTTAACAATGCATATAACATATGGATATTATAGCAGCACGGACTCAATAATCATGTTAAAATTTAGAAATTACATGATGCATTATTATAGTATAATCTGCAATTCACAGCAATGGCCTTTGCATGATATATTTCTGACGAAAACTTCGACTCTTTTGTGTTAAAGTTATTTGCCATTAGATTTGAATTTCGCAAAAATTTCCACACAAAATAATTTAAGAAAATAGAAAATAAAGAGAAATAAAATGTAAGCAAGGTCTCAGGCATGGAATTTTATGAATTGTAAGTTTCGTGTGATTCAACAAGTATTTCCGCAATTATGATTCTATAAGAACTGCTGTTAGGCAAGGACATCAGTATGGTATCAATATAAAGAAAGAATACTGGACCTTAAATATGATCAATCCCTTTGATCCCCAAAAATGTTCGCCAATCTTCAATGAACATTTAGAATGACAACTAAGAGTCATTCGTTATTCATCCAAATTATAAGTGTACAGCGTAGTCAACACACTACTATATTAAACTGTTAAACGGGTCCAACCACAACAAATTCAATTATGTCTAGTGCACAACCGATAACACGCTCTCAAGTTTCGTTTTTTAATAAAAAAAAAAGTAAAGTGCCTATCAGACGGTTTCCTTGTCGAAATATCAGCCCACTATAATAACAATTGGTCACTCCTTTCCAAAACCAGTTCATTCACAGTGTAAACAAAGACAACGATAGTGTGATGTCATTGTAAACTGCTTGCAAAAAACAACAACAACAAAGCCTCTTACAAATCGAAATATAAAACACATATTTTAGTTATATATTTGATACTCTAACGAGGCAGGCGCAGTCCAACTATTTAAGCGGAAAGAGTAGACTATAACACAAACAGAATAAATAACATAACACTACGACAGAGAAACCGTGACATTATTCGCGGCCAAGTGGAATTTGTTCTCGAATTTGAGTAACAGAGGACAGGTGAATGGCTGAACCCGACAAACCTTCGGGCAGGTTTTTTAAGGGAACTCCGATCGCCCAGGTGAAACGTTGGGCGCCATTGTCGACGTACATGCAGCTGTAAACAAATGAATTTAAGGACTGTAATATAAACGCGGAACAGTATATAAAAGATTAACGGTGTTAAAATAATCACCATTATTATTCAATATTTTTATTAATATCATTTAGTAATTAATGACAACATTGTTACACAATACGTTTACACGCTGGGTATGCGGATACTTTGATAACAGACGGCACGTCGATACCAGATAACAACAAAAGCCACGCGCGAGAGGTAAGTTCATCAGTTTTTTTAAAGTTATATCATAAAGATTAGTTTTTTATACAAGGCGCGTGGTCGAGTTTATAAATGGTGTATCCTTTTCTATTGCAAAGAAAAAAAAACAACACGTAAGAATGATTTTTCTCAAAAAAATAGAAAATTCGGTCGGAAAACAGCATAAACTGGATGAACTGTAAATATTTCAACAAAATAAAACTACTTAGAAATAATGCAAGAAATTGTTTGATATTCCAGCATGTAGAGTAATCACTGTACTTCAAATACTATAATTTAGATAGTATTCAATGAAATATAAACGAAGATAGAGCATTTTTTAATAGGTGGTATACATGAAGGTGCGGATACTTTGATTCCCGATATAGGGCACTTCGGATAACAGAGACTTTCAACAAATTGGGCACTCTGATAACCGGGTTTTATATTCTACCTGAAATACATTTATGTATGATATGGCTATTCTTACCAAGCATTTTGAAGTACGAATCAATAGGCATTGTCAAGCCCGACACATTGGGAATCTATGCATAACGTAATTACATACACATGTACAATATAACCAATGGCTTTGTTCGTTTTCAAAAATCTTATTACTACATGTATTAATTTATATAATTGATATTATAAGTGCACATTTTAAATAAGATTCAAATTCTTATTTCTGAAGTAATATATTTCAAGTGACGACCGAAAATAATTGTATAAGTAATCAACTTGTTTTTAAGGGGTAAATTGAGATTAAAAGAATTGAAAATACAACAAATCATGTGGATCAACACGACTGTGTTCAATTGAACTTATAGCAGGACTCTAGATAAGGGGAGCAAGGGGTCTTAAAGCGGCAAATATACCTCATAAAATATTTTGTCATTATTGTGCTCATTAGAATCGCATCATAAAGACGATACTAATGCCTAGCCAGAAAAATTAAACAAATTGGAAAGCTCCCTTTATATTGAGCTCTACTTATATGAAGCACTTCCCTTTCCCTTTTATTATCATATGCCAAAGGGATAAGAACATGTTTTGGTAATTCGTTTTTAATTCCATTCAGTACATACATTTGTATTTAATGCCTGATTACTATAACAGTATTCTACAGCGAATTCTGAATTTCTGATTCACTAAATAGAGTGTGTTATATCTGGTAAAAAAGTGTCGAGTTATCTTGAATCGAAGTGCCATTGTTTTTGAGATGATCGGTAAAAGAAGTGTCCATGAAAATTTGACATCCGACTCTGAAAACATTTGAATTTCCTCAAATCCGTTAGTTAACTAAAATTTAACATGTTGTAACATTAATGGACATGCTTATCTTTTATTTCGATTAGCTGGAACGTTCTTGATTTATTTCCAAGTATTTTTATTTTGTTGAAATACGTACTGATCATCGACTTGATAATGATTATCGATGAAATTTTATCTTATTTTTTTAATCCACTCTTTTTATCCCAAATTTCGTGCTCCACAATACGAAGTACTATACCATTAATCGACCAGACATTGCTATTTTTCTGAAAACCAAATGAACAGGACATGAATGCAAAAAAAGCTAAAGAACTCAACTCTCGCGCGTGGCTTTTGTTGATATCTGGTATCGAAGTGCCAACTGTTATCAAAGTATCCGCATACCCGGCGTGGTATAATAAATAACTAAGGTTGCATTTAATTAGAAAGATATTATGACCGTTAAAGGTTGAAGTTTATAAATTAGTTTATCATTAACCTGTACCCACAACGCAGAACAATATTTCAATGGTACACGGTTTTAATGATCTGGCGGTCAAGCGGAAAATGCGCGGAAACTTGCGTTTGTTTCATGACCAACGCCGCGCATTAGTCATGCGTGTTATAGGTTGAGGTGATAACAACTGGATAGGTTTGTAAGCTTTAATGAGGTAATTGTTTGGAAAGAATTATGGTTAATAGAAAAAGCATTTGATTTTGTTGAGACTTTGTAAAGATACAAGGATTTTGTTTTACTTTACTCTATTACATAGTGGTATGTTCTATACAAAGTATTTGAATGCGATAAACATCCATCCTATTGTACTCGTGAGCGGAAAATAAAGACTCGAGCTTATCTTAAAGTTAGATCAAAACAAGTATGCTTTGGCATATATTGTCGTCAATCTGACTTAATCGAGGCATCTGTAGTATCGAATGTCCGTTTATAACAATACGTTGTATCAACTAAATCAAAGCGTACGTTCGTGTCTTCATTATGAAACATCTGCATGGCAGTGTGAATTTAAAAAACACGCACAGCATTATTCCCTTGTGCAAGGTGTGCTCGTTTAAATACAAATATGTACTGCAATTAACTATATTGTTCTAATATGGCACATGATATTGCCAAATATTTAAATGTATTATAGTATTTATAAAATGCAGTAAAGGTAACGTTAGCAAAGCGGTCTGGATCTGGTTGTAAGCGAGTATCAATATGCGATATTATATGTGATTCATACAGTTTTAAATAAACGGAAAATGAGCATTTATGTGTGGATCTTTCTGATAACTGCGTGTTCCTTTGTGATGAGTATCGAAGATGCAGGCACGTGCACTGTGGTATTGGTAAGTTAAGAACACGCCTATATGGTCGTAATTATGGTAACTTATCAAGCGAGGATGACTTCTTTTTTAATCGTGTACGTGCTAATCATATAAATGCTAACGATGCCGGTTGGTTTTTACAAATACGGGATTTTGTTTGCTAAAATGTTCTTATTTTTTTCATTGCTTTCACACTTTAGAAAGTTTGAATGGCAAACACAAAATGAGCACGGTGTTCCCCAATAATAACCTATTGTCGTTTGTGTATACATATGTAGAGAGAGTGTATTTAGCTAAGGGAATAATGTACATGTATAAGTGATGAAGACTTGATGATGAAATATTTTGTATATGATTGTATCAGCATATGCAGATTGAGCGTAGCTGGAGAAGGTGTGTGCATACAGAGTTAAGGACCACTATTAAAAATGTCATCTCGAAATGATTATGAAAAGTGAAAAAAAATCTTACAGCTCTTCTTGTGAAAAGGGTTGATTATGACGCGTTAACTGGTTAGCCATTCATTGTCAAAAATAGTAAAATTTAGTTACTCGAATTTTGACTGATACAAAAACGCACTACATTAGAAAACATATGCCTTTCCATAACGTCCGATTGTTAATTTTCTAAAAGTAGTTCGTCTTTACTTTGAAAGGATTGTGTCAGAATGGTCATAATTGCAATATTTGAGACCTCGTGGAAGCACACTAATTTTAGAAATTCACTAATTTTTTTAAATACATCGTCGGATGCCACGGTCAACCACCGTGGCACTTTTTTTCCGGATAAACCTGTTATGTAAGTATTAAAATATAATTTGTAATTATCTCTTGGGTACAGTTTAGTATTTTATGAGTTTAACAAGAAAGCAACTGATGCCTAGCGTGTCTATGTTAAATAGATTTAAATGTACCAGATGGACTTTTACCCCGATTATCTGTTTTAAGTTATATTAAGATATGCATACCTGATTGAATGTTTATTGGTTTTTCACAACTTGCAATTATAGTACAATGAGCCTATTGTGCTTATATGCACCACTGCGTTGCTTTTATAGTATTTCAATTAGCCACTGTTATATTGTTATGTACAGCTGATATATTTAGAACCATGTTATAATAACACAAAAATAACATGTGTACATTTTTTATTGTGGCATTTGATGCTTAATCGCATGATGGAAAAATATATTTGCCTCGCAACTTGTGAAATGTATTCGTGTAAGCATGTGATTGTGTCATTCGACAAGATATTGTCATTTTATCTGCGAAAATTCCGCTTTAAAGTAATAAGGCGACTGCATCCTAAGTGGAAACAATGTATCTCTTAATTTTTGACATCCTCAAATTTGACACCTCCAACTATATCAACAACAGACGTATCATTTTTGATCGCATTATCTCATAGGTCTGCAAAAAAAAGTGTAGGCATTTTTTGGCTTTGATTTGTTCGATAGCGTGTTTTATTTATAATATGGCTTGGTGTTCACATTATTCACAGTATGACTAATTCGATAAAATGGAGTTTGTATTTTGTTTATTAATTAAGTGCCATTTATAATTGTATTGATAAAGATTTTATCGTGAACTATGTTGTGTGCTTGAAACAATCCAAATATTTTTTTTTATTACGCTTTTTGGAAAGTGATAAATCCGTGATCGTTTTTATATGGACACTCCATAATTATATTTTTCAAGCATTTGGCATAATAATTAATTAATATGTAGGCGCCGTTTGATAACATCTTATAACATACTTGTTTGACATGTCGTGAGAAAAAGATTGTCTGATATAACCTGATATACAAATTCACCAAGTTAACCATATTATTATATACAACTATATGTCAACCGTATTGTGATGGGTTTTGAAACAGCATCCATTACAACAACATTGACTGACGTTAATTCCTCTTAAAACTATTTTGCTTGTCAGAAATGCATTTTATTATGGTAATTTTCGATAGCATCCCGTGAGAATGTACTGTACGAATAAAGATCATTTTATTACAGTCGAGTAACACCTACAGTATTCTGTAAATGATTGATTCAGCGTTTTATTCTATCAGATCGGTTGTTTGCAGTTAGTGTCTGTATGTATGTATGCCTGTATGTTTGTATGTAAACCGCATGTGCCTAAAAGCCAACAGTTTATAGTTGAATATATACCATAGATCGCTATGTATGACATAACAGGCACTAAGTTGATGATTGATTTATAATAAACTTTCTTACAAAACAGTTGCCATTTGTTGTATAAGCGTATCGCCTATGAATATTTGCATTTGTTACAAATTCTGAAACATGAATGATACATGTAACGAGAAAAATCCCATTAAAATGCAATGAAAGTATACAAAATGGAGCCTCATAACGCTTTCTGAGTTAATCTACTCTAGTAGTTACAATAACATTGCAAACAATGTTAAATCACGTAAACTAGCGCGAACAATATATCTGAATTTATCATACCACCGCATTGATATCTGCCTGATATAGCGTTGCCTGATATATTTTTTTACATCATCGGTCAACAGGAAGTTCTTATATCAGTCAATGTTTGGAGTTACGTGGGATTTGCAATAAAGTCAACAATTTTTATCAACATGAATCAGGTTCAACAAAACAAACAATTTGATACCAAGAACGTACATATTTTATTATAGTTTGAAGTCAAAAATCACAAAAACGTTTTTTTTTAAATCACAACAGCCCGCACTGCAGAAGTTAAATGACGTCATCAATCGGGCAATAAATCTTAAATATCGATATAGTCATTGCACTCGCAAGTGTTGCACAGAAAGTCAAGACAAATGATAACTGTATGCTAATCCTCATCTATTTAAACAAACGATTTAACACGCTTATGTCATTATTGACACGATCATCAAAATGTCAATTTCAATACACATCTCCAAAATGGCGTCTCAAAACTATTCGGTGAAATGTGTTGTTCGATTAAATTTGTCGCTGCAGTCCATTCCTGATCTTCAATTCAAGACGTTTATAATTCAAGCGGTTGTTTTCTTCCCATTCGTAGTGCAAACACCTTTTTTTTTCTCTATACGATGTTTAAAATAAGCGATTCTTCGTGTTTTCTTTTTGAACGCCGTTTCTACATGTATGTCAACTAGTAAAAGCCAGATCAGCAAATTCAGCAGGGATCCGTACATTTTAAATATAAAGAAATGGATTGTTTTGCAGATTTTTATAAAAATGTGGTATGATAAACAGAAAAACAGGTCACTGTCCCATCATTTTGTAATATATCAGGCTCGGCACGAATAAAATTATCTAAGCCTCGCCTGATATATTACAAAACGATGGGACATTAACCTGTTATTCTCTATATCCGTGATTCTAATGAAACCCCAAGTATCTTGGTATTCTAATAAAATTGCGTGTAACATAGCAATATATTATTTTACGGCTGGTTATGTATTGCTTGTCGGTGGACAGAAAGTCGATCGTTTCATCTCTGCTCGTAAACAAGCAACACAGTATTGAATTCCAAATGATAATGCATTCCTACATTCATCCGATCCGAGTAAGTAGAGTAAAGTTTAAACAGAAAACGCAGTTCATTTTTTTATTTAAAAACATAATAAGTAAGTTTTGTAAGATTGTGTGACCATTTAAAGTTATAGGCTTTTTTAATATGACATATTTTGTTATAAGAACGAGTTTTGCAAAATGCATGAAAATGTATCATACCACATTTACTTTATTCAGCAAGCTCTTAAGGCATTGATTACTATAATAATAATTTGCTACAATTTTGAAGATTGCGACGCTTTAAACCAAACCAGGGAAAGCTATTTTCATAGATATTTAAAATCCGAAATCCTAAATAAAGAAAATGAGTCTTAAAAATTCAAAAATATGTTCAAACTAGTTGTCCCTATACCACGTTTTAAAAGGAGTATCAGACATTAAAGCGATACTTTATGATTTTTATAAATTATGTGTTAAATTTTAATATATTGATAAAAATATGTTTTAATAACACAAAATAGGCAAGACAAAATATACATTGAAGACGAATTTCATAAAATGCAGCAAAGACAAATTATCGTACCGAGCCGAATGTCACGAAGATATTTCGAGCATATTTTCCGACAGTAACCGAAACATTCGTCTTTTATTAGGATCGGAGTTAGTGTTCGTGTGTCGTATAACTAGATATCGTTGCAGGAAATTAATATGATCCGTAAAACTAAATTTAGATTCACATCGTACATGCATGATATACATTCTGGTCAATTCGACTGCTGTACAAACATTTTCGATTTCAGAATTAAATATATGGCTTATTTCGCATTTTTCGACACATGTTCTTCTCAACAATTATTTTAATTCATATTGAAATATATGTAAATAACTGCTTTACACATTTTATATAAATTCATAAATATTTGACAAAATCGTATAGTCTCGCTTTAAGGTAGAACGACTTATAAGTATATGACGTTGCGTGTCATTCGAGGTAAAAAAAGAAGCTAATGTTAACGAAGCATGTAACTTTAATCATAAATATTACGCGAACGCACGACATAACCGTGTTTACATGGCTTTACATCAGACATTCGCGTATGGATGCAAACGATTTATATTAGATTCACACAAATAAATAATGCGATAATCAAATGAACTAGTTTGTTGGGCAGATTTAACCCTTGAGCACTTAGATAGTACTTTGACGGATGTGTGGTCCTAGAAAGTTTAATTTAATGAAAGACATCTCGTACTAGATTCAAGTCTTAAAGGCTTAATTTCTTACCCTTAGAAACTGATGAGCAGCAAACAGCATAAACCCGAAATTACTTCAATTTCAGGCTGCTCCGGCTTTATGCTGGTTGCAAAAGCCGTTTTCAATTTGCTTCTTATAGGGTAAAGGGTAAACAAGGTGTAGTGGCAGAGGCGTATGATTAAGCGATTAGGAGTCCTCGGATGTGAAATCCTCTCTTCGCAACACTTTCTATAAACACCTCATGTACTGGTTCTACGAGCACATAAACTGCAACGAATGTATATCACATATAACAGTAGGCATATTCAGTCCATTTAAAGAGTGCATTTTCTTTTGATAAGTATAGTAGACAGATTCTGTTTATTGAACGCATTCGCCTTTCCTTGGAAACGTTTTCAGTAACTGCTGTTGTAGATTTTGCATACAATTTATATCGTTTACGTTACCCACGACGCTGTTTGCCAATAGCAATACATGCATTGGTCAGGTTAAATATTTATGAAAACCATTGTTCGTTAAGTAGAATATGTTGCTCGGATTGGTAACGGCTATTTGCTTTCGATAACGACGGTTAATTATATGACTCTAAGCTTTCGGTAAGGACATGCAGCCGTATCAATGTCATCTCTCTCTCTCTATCGACAAGCAGATGTAGCTATGTAAGCTTATATAAATATATCGATGCAAATGCAAATCAAATTGTCTGGGTTACTTAGCAGATTTGGACCTTGTACGTATTTTCTTTTTCTTTGAATTAATGACAAACTGTAGCTACCACAATAGCCCACCATACACGTGCTTAAAATCAGTTTAGTTGTGCGACTGTTCAGTACATATATTGGACACGCACAAGAGAGTTTGAATAAAGCTTTTGGCTGTTTGGTTGTATGAAGTTTACATAAAGCCACGATTCGTACTGAGATATTAACCTACTTTAGTATATCCCAATAGGAAATTCGATCAAGATAAAATGATTCAAGAGTTTTATATGATTGCATTTTATTTTACGGTTAGATTAAACATATTGAATGTATTACTATAGCTACTATTAAACGCATTACATTCTATTTCTACACTACTTGATTATCTACATTGTGTCCTTTAAAATACTTAAGGTTTTATGCGTTTATGTTAACAATATGTTTTGTGTAAATCTCATGCTCCTTTTAAAGCACTGATTTAATAATACTACACTATCGTCTTAACATTCTCGAATTAATATTGCAGGCAGTATTATTGATATTATTGATTGATGATAGCATTGTATTTATAATTCTTTATAATACTTAGCATCAATCGCATAATTGCATCTATTACCGTCTACGTGTTATTCACGTACTATATGTCAGAAATAGCGCAGAATATCTTGCGAAAACTATAGTAACGTGTTATCGCGCAATTAACTCGTCAACAATTTGACCGAATGTCTTGATACATCATATTTCCATTTGCCTTGGACAGGCGATGACCCCTATAGAAATTGGGGTTACTTGTTCAAAGGTTAAGGTCAATGTGACATTAAGTGTTAAATTGGTTTCCGTTCGATTGTCATCAAAGGATTGAGTGATGGGTGTCAATGCCTTGTTGTGGGGGTGGGGACATATGTCTACGACCGCGGAGCTCTTGTTTTAATTAATGCCAATGTTTTAATAGACAAACATGTAACACCGACATATGTTTTTGGTGTTGTTTCGGTAAAAATAAGTGCTGTCAATATGGCTTATTTATTATCTCATAAGAGCTATTGTTTATGGTTCATAACATATTTGCTGTTTGCTTGTCCGCTATGCTTTGCCGTTCCAATTAGCTAGGGCTGTCATAAAAGCCCACCATAAGACTGAAATAAAACCACTGTAGCGTTCAAGGTTAACTACACAGTTTAAGCATAGAGATTTGACATTTTACCAGTGAGCTGGAATACATTTTATAAACGATTGTTCGGTTATAGCACGATAACTATTTTGTGCTAGCACAAGTCGGTTAAATCTTACGGAAGGGCATTCAATCAATGATTAATTGAGTCGCGTTCTGAGAAAACTGGCTTTAATGCATGTGCGTAAAGTGCCGTCCCCGATTAGCCTATGAAGTCCGCAAAGGCTAATCAGGGTGACACTTTTCGCTTTTATGGAATTGTTAGTTTCAAGGAAATCGTTCTTTAGGCGGAAAGTGTCGTCCCTGATTAACCTGTGCGGATTGCACAGGCTAAGCTGGGATGACACTTTACGCACATGCATTAAGCCCAGTTTTCTCAAAACACGACTCAATTGTATTAATTGTAATAACCGTTAATTCAAACGTAGTTTCTTTAACAATGATTTTCTGTAATTATTTGTTGTGGCTCAAGGAATGCATCAGTAAGAAAACAAGGTTTACTCTAACAGTGTCTGTCGAACAAATTTGCCTCTAATCATCCCTTTGGCAACAGTTGATAATTGAAAATTGTTTCTGAAAATTACTCGTTCACAAATAAATTGTTACTTCATAAAACAATACGTGCATTGCTAAAAAACACTATTGCGTTATAATGATGTTTCTCAAAATAATACATTAGCAATGTAGCACGTTCTTGTTTACGATCAATATTCATAACACTTAGGAAAGCCCACTTCCGACGAACATAGGACTTATATTATTAATGAGCGATTACCCTCAAAGAGGAAGTATACATGAATACATATACTTAATATGATATTTAAACTAACGAGTGATATCGATTAATTCGCATGGCACATAATGACTTTTAAGGTGTTCGGTATCAATAAACGTACAGCTGACGATATTTGGTCTATATCATTGGCATTTGTGCATTGGAATAATAAGCTCTGTGGACCATTGGAAAATGCGCACATTAGAGAACGCAAACTCTGCAGCACAAATTGTTATGTCTTGTGTTATTAAACTTGGTGATATTCTGTAATGTGGGTTGTGTTATATAATTTAATTTTGTTAATAGTAAGTGCTTGATCCAGAACGTACATACACGTGTAACACATGGCGAAAGCGGTATTTGTGATAATTGTTTATTTAGCGTGTGTTATTCATTGGTGTTCGGGACATACGCTGGAAGCATGCGTAATTTACGTGGTAAGTTTGTAAGTTTTCTGTTAATTTTCATCAATTTAATCACCCATATAATATTCAATGAAGTCAGCTTAAATGTACAAAAATATGTGTTACGGCCAAATCAAGCTTTGTATCAAGGGCGAGAAGACCTAAAATTAAATTGAAAACCCATCAGAACGGCATAGATAATGGCTTCGAAGAAGAATATTAATGTATTCATTTATACTGGTGATCTTTTCCCACGCAAGCAGAAATTTTAAATGCCCTTGTACAATAGCAAGAAGTAAATATTGTATAAAATCGTCATGATATTAGCAACGGCTTGCATTTCGCAGATGCCATGCATAGATTTGCATTTCACAGTATTGTGAAAGTGTTAAATGTAAACTGTGAACATAAATAACCATAATTATATTTAACTAATATACTTAGTAGAAAATTAAGATAAGAGCAATAAACGTAGATCAAATCCTTCAAACAGTTTAACAAAGTCATACATTCACATGATACCAGGACATTGAACTGATTCTGAACATGATACTTAATGTAAAACTCCACTATATCTCCCTATGTGCAATACGCATTACATGTATTTAGATTTAGCTTCTTCTACGATCTGCACGAATAACATTCGCACTTTGCAATTCAACATATTGACACGCTATCACTGAAACAAAATGTTGCATTGCGATTTTCTGAGCTAAGATCGTCTGCGATACGATTGGGAATCCTATGGATCAATACACTGTGGCTTTTTTCTTTTATTTGTCTTAAATATGTGTGGAATTGTTTGAGTATATTTTTGTTTTCGCATATATGACATATGACCCTTACAAGCATGCAAATGTTAAATATATTTTATGGAAAATAATTATTAACCTCAAATTGTGTAAACACAATGAAATAAATGTCAAAATTTACACAAATCTATATTAAAATGCGACATATAAATGTGTCAGTGAACGTGCTGTAACGTGTATCTGTTCTTTTCGTCCTCACGTTGGTTCACACTAATTATATTTTGATCACTTAGATACGTATTTCTACGCATATTTATTCCCTAATAAAGTTATATTTAATTTAAGACCTCTCTTACTAGATTCAAGTTTTTAAGGCGTCAATGCAAACCTTTACATACTGATGCGCAGCAAACAGCATAAAACCTGAACAGAGTGCGATTTGCTCGCATGCTGTTCTGGTTGTATGCTGTCTGCAAAAGCCATTTTTACTTTGCTTCTTATGGGGTAAAAGGGTAAAACCTTTGCATTAGATTTATCCAGCATGTATTTGTTCTCCAACAACTATTATTTAATGTAATGATTTAATATACTGTTGGTGTGTTGACAAGCAGTGTTCCATAATAAAGAACTAATTGCGCTGTTATTACAATAGTATTATTTGTTCATGATCAAGACGTAAAGACTACAGATGTAGATATCCCATATGAAACAAAAAGCGTAGGGCATATATTGGATCACAATGTGCAACGATTTGCTATTGAACATTTTGAGTGTATATGCTTACGGCTCGTCCAATATGACGTCAAACTGTGTGCTCGTCCAAATATATCTCTGTATTGCACAGTGAAACGTCTAATAACCTTTAATTATAGTACATCTACCAGTCACCGATGAAATGCTATCCGATTATACGTATTGATTGTGATATTGAAATGCTTTTCCTATTGATTCTACGTAGTAGCTCGTAATCTTTTGAACATATCTATTGGTACGGACATATAGTTAAAATCAAAATGTGGGATCAAAGTTATATTATAGTATCCACCATCTATCATTAATTTATGGAACGACATCATAATCCGGTCCAATATGAACGGCAATTTAAATCATATATAAATATACATTTTCGCAGGGAGGACGGGGCGGTCGTAATACCATTGTTTTTGTTTTATAACGTAAGCGATAACTTTATTGTTATTAGCCTCTGTGTATTATACAGCATCTGAAATAGTATCATAGTTGTGATGAATTTGATTGATTCATCCTGCTGATTGCTTTTTATACATTATACAAACGTGCAGGGTTTCGTAGAAAACATCGTTAATGTACGTGTATCAATGGTCGATGTTTATCAGGATTCGCTTGTATAATTGGTCTATCCGTAACAGCAAGTTCTTTCATTTATGTCATGCTTCATAAACATCTCACATATTATTTCTTTGCACATATTCATTTGCTGATTTTTGTGCACGAGTATTCATAACTTGTTACTTCACTTGTTTGTGTACATATTGTTCTACTTGTAGAACACAGAGGGCGACTCCGAGCAAGTTGTGATGGACATCGTAAACACAACAGGTAATTATAAGTGCTTCTCTGCTTATATTACTGCGGCTGTTTCCTGCACAATGCATGTCAATGGTCGAAATATTCAAAGTCATACGCAAGGTGTTGCAAGGCAAACAACATATCCACGTGTTAAGCACTTGTTGAACAAATACGAAAAACTAATCATTTATCCCAAATTAAACATTCAAACCACAATAAAGATAACTTTAGATAATATTTTGGCCATGTAGAATTCCCGTTTTTTATTGTGGATACATACGTTTAAATCTCGCGGCTCATCTTAAGTTAAAACTTCAAACTTCGAACAATATATCGGGAAATAACAGATACAAGTATTAACATAACCTAAGTATTTTTTCGATACAAACTTGCAGTGGGTTACGACTCATGAGTAGGATTGAAGACATCACATGAAATTAAATTGAACAAATTTCATAAATAATGTATTTTAATATCAAACATGACTTAATTTATGCTTTATAAACGGCCCAAAAATAATCTGCACATTGTATGATATGAGAATTAGACGATTTATACAAATCTGAGACTCGTGTGACGCATCCCAGAATGATACACATCAAGCTTTTGTTTCCAAACTCTTTGGCCTGGAGGACAGTGAAAACATTTTAAGAAAGTTTCAACCAATGTATTTTTGTCTTCTTGCATATCATAACGTAAGCTTTAAACCCATAACATATGTATGTAATTTTATTTTTTTTTCCTAATATTTATAATTTAATTGGCATTTTCAACTCAATGATATAATGCCTAAACTGTTTTCATCAATGACGCGAAGCATCTAAGTCTGGTTTTAAATCTTTCCATCGTGTCTAAAAGAGTTATGTTTATTAGTTTTCTGTGTTATGAATCAGGACAATGACTAATTAAATGGTAAATGAGTGTTAATTGCTATGGAAATTGGGATTGCAATGCACCGAGGTTAATGTTCTGTATTGTGTCTCGAAATTTTACCCTATTTTGAAGTTTCACATGGTGGCCGCGCCACGCTTTTTATGTAATCAAGTACTTTTACATACACGCAGAAACTAAAGAATTACCGATGTAAAATAAATCCATTTGACATGTGCAATAAACATTTCAACTCTTTTCAGTTGTCTGGCGTTGCCGTTAATATAACCACCTTTACAAAAGTTGACTAATGCAGTATACAAAATGAAAGTATAAACATAAAGGTTGGTTTTCTGAATTGTTGCAGCAAATTTATCAGCAGGCGCTGCCTTCATTCCTCTCACTCGAGAACCATGCGCAAAGGCGTCTAGGATACATCTCACCATACTCCCGGCTGATATTGTTGGTATGGACAATCCAACGGCATATAGTTCAAGCGTTTCTTATAATATCCTATAGGAAATAGAATTTAAGGACTCATAACCTACTGGGCAAAACATGTAGCATATACAACTGATATAGTAGGGTGAGGTATAATTGATTGGGGGGGGGGGGGGCTAGGGGCCGCATACAAGGTTTTATACGTTTTAATGTATAGTTAATTGTATACTCGTGTTAATCAAAGCTTACGTTGCCAATATAATATATGCGCATAATTATGTATATTTTAAGTACTAACAATCTATATTGAGAACAACTCATTACCACTGCATGCTCATTTAAAGGGATCTTTTCACGCTTTGGTAAATTGACAAAATTGAAAAAAGTTGTTTCAGATTCGCAAATTTTCGTTTTAGTTATGATATTTGTGAGGAAACAGTAATACTGAACATTTACCATGGTCTAATATAGCCATTATATGCTTCTTTTGACGATTTGAAAACCTAAAAATTATAAAGCGTTGCAACGCGAAACGATTGAATAATTTGGAGAGTTCTGTTTTTGTCGTTAAATTTTGTGAAACTACGAAAATTGCTTATATAAGGTATAAAATACGTAAAGTATGTGTACTCGGCGGAATAGCTCAGTAGGCTAAAGCATTTTTACTTCAGGACTCTGGCAGGACTCCAGGGGTCACTGGTTCGAAACCTGCTCCGGGCAATGTTCTTTTCCTTTTTTAAATTTTATTCTTGATTTTTTACTGAAGCTTTTACGATCCAATGTTTACATTTATCAATATAAAGCATTTAATGAATAAGTTAAAAAATGCCAAAATCTGTGAAAAGGCCCCTTTAAATCCATTTTAACCAAACCAAGAAGTTCATCTTGACAAAAAAACTTCAATTGTAAGCGTTTTTCACGTCATAAAATTGTGTATGATAACATTTAAATAACCATTCGTATCCCATCATTTATTACAAATACGAAACAAAACGAGATTAGATGACATCATGTGTTACCTTCCGCGCCGAAATAAAACATGTATATTGAAACAATGACTTTAATAACTGGATTTGACACATAACTAACCTACTATGTAGATATACATGCTCCCCGCACTACCCGGCTTTTCAAATAAAAACGAGTTTTATGTTACAGGAAAGATATACATCATTATGTGCATTTTAACCGAATCTGTATAATTTCTTTTTTACTTCATAGGCATTACCGAAACTCCGAGCCGGCTGTCGATCGTCTATGACATCTCTATGATCCGGAACGGTACCTGGCTGAGGTCATATATCCGGTCTTTGGACATATCAGCCTTTCGCAACTTCCGGCAAATCGTAGGTGCTCGTTGGTGCTATATTCTTGTGTCATAATTGTTTATAATTTTATTTGTGACATTAATATGCATAAAAAGTATCTGACACAATACACACGTTCTTCATTTCATTTACTACGAATATGCTATTTTCAAGTTTCACCTTATATATGAATCTCTACAAAAGACTCTATATTGTTTATATTTCCTTAAAGGATTAACTTTTCTAAATGTGTGTTTTGCTTTTATCTGTATTTATAGAATTGCTGGCTTGGGATTCCAGTTTCAGACCACATGCTCATTCACGTGGCTATCAAGGTCACTGGACAAGACGAGCGAGAACTAAAATTTCTAGATGCCGATCTTAGAATACCGTCGTCAGGTTAATAATGACAACACTATATTTTCTATATAGAAAAAATTATGATATACATTTTGATCGAACACTAACAGAGCATTTTTCCATTTATTCGTACTTGGTAAAAAGGCGTTACAAGCATTTTTTTACAGAGGTATTATATTTGGAATATTAAAAACATATTTGATTACTCCGACCAAATACTTTTTTGAGTGCCATCTTTATATATGATCATAAAAATTGAAGAGCATGAACACGTCACAGTTTTATGTGTATTAAATTTGTATTCAACAGAGGCAAACACATGTCGGGGGCTATGTCAGGACAGCGACATAGACTTCAAGACCATTTACACGTGCCTATCCAATGCGACCTTGATCCACTTGGCGCATGTTCGCATCCTCCGCGTGACCTTCACTCCGTCAAATGGCAATGCCAGTAGTCTGGTCATCTATACGCATGTAATGAGACTGAACCCGCACTTCCTCTCAACAAATCAATCTCTCCTTATGTATTGTTGTACATATCTCTTTCCCTTTGTGTAGCATGCTTGACATTTCGGTCTTGTTTAAGTCTTAAACTGCCTCCAAGACGTGTTAGTTGGTTTATAAACACAAATTGATTATTTTCAGCAGTTAAATTTATTCGACATGTATAACAATTACAGATGGTGTACGCCATCAATATCAATTTTGAATACGCTGTGCATCTCAAGCTTGACTAAAAGTTTGGATTTCTTAACACATATGGTTCAATATATTTTAAATGTGATGACACGCGTTAATCATATGTATAATATCATATTTAAATGTGTGAATATATGGCCATCAGATGTATACACTAACGCCAGTAAGAAAGCACATTTGCTGTGCCGTTGTATAAATACTTTGCTGAAATGCAAAAATAATCTTTTTATAAATACGTGTTATGTAAACATGCACCCATTACACATTTAAGGGTGAGCGGAATACCACGATGTACTTTCCGAATATCTATGACGGTGCCGGTATAATGGAGGTACGAGTTATAAATTCAGTGGCGTAGTCAGACCCAAATTTTAGCCGAAGCAGTATCTTAGGTTCGGCAAGCCCCCCTCCCCCCGGAATTTTGTATACCTAGAACGTCTCTGGTGCGTTTTAAAGGCCAGTTAAACCACATTTTATTCCTAAATTATCGGAATCGTGGACGCTACATATGACCATTTAGTATCAATAAAGTTAATAAAAAAAATCTGCTACAAGTTTATCGTCAATTTTAGATTACGTTACCTTAATATTATTCGTTATGGGTTTTTAAATATATTTTAGTTTTTAGTTTACATCAAATCAGCGTCCGCAAACTTATTGCTATAGTTCAGACAAGTTCACCGTGAACAAATTCATAGATGATTTTTTTCCATTTAGAGCTTGAAAGAACCATTGGGATTTTACAAAAAAAAACACGTTTACATACATTTAATCAAAAGCGTTTTCAATCATTAGCACATATAAAAAGGATCATTGATGGAAGTTATTTGGGAATAAATTCGGAACTTCTGGGGTTCAAACCAACGCAGTGACAATATAATAGTGGTCAATGGATCCAGAGTATGACGCGTTGCAAATTGCGTCACAGGGACATATTGATTATCATGAGGAGTACAAATATTTAACTTGTGTAAAATTGTGTTTTAGCACTGCGTTTTCATTTTCTTTCTGTCACTTCTATCATCAAGTAGAATTGACTATTAAAAAGAAAAGAATTGAACTTCTTTATATCAAAACAGTTTAATACGCGGGATATCATAATTTGAAAATTCTAATGTAAACAAAGATTCTTGAATCAACCATCTTAAACGGTCCCGAATTTTACTCGACGCAAGCCATAAAGAGGGGAATACCAATAAAGCCGAAAACGCCAACCATCCGAAGTGTGTCTGTGTCCAAAATGTTTAATGTACGGGTTTTCCAAATCATTTGCTAAGTCATTTTGGCATCAATTGAAGTTATTAAATTGCAATAGTTATTTGCCTCAACATAAACCAATTGTACTTTGTTTGTGAATATCATAGTGCCTAAAATTCATTAAATTGCCTCAATTTCTTCTATAGATTTTAATCTTTTACACAAATTTTCCTTTTTTTCTTGTAATCTCAACTTTGCCTGCAAATTTTAGCCGAGGCAGCTGCCTCGGTATGCCTCAGCGTGGCTACGACGCTGAAATTAGATGTATATGGGTATGAAGGAAACTCGATATATGAAGCATATTGCAGTTTTTTTCAAACCTATTTATATAAGCTCGATTGCATAACAAGCCTAAGTTTATATGAAACGCTCTCGAGTCCGTTTTCTTGGTGTATATGCGGGAGATCTAAAGAACACTTCCACCGTGGGGATCGAACCCGTGAGATCCCGATCGCTAGGCGGACACAATATCCACTGCGCCACGGCGATCTTATCGCAGTTTACGGTGTGTACGCGCGTGTGTGTGTGGAAGGGGGGGGGGTAGTATTTCACAGTGTAATCAGACTGTTTTCTAACAAACAAATTAACACTCATGTATTAGTAATATCATTTTAATAAATATTGTTTGTGTTTTTTTCAGATAACGTACAAGTATTCAGAGTTTTACTGCAGCGTTCACAAAGAAGTCCGATTGTTCTGTGATCCGGCCTTGACAACCGAATCTCAATCGCAAGTTAAGGGTGTGCATTATCCAATCACATCATGCACTATTTTAAATTTGAGATATTGTAATGTTTTGAGTCTTTAAGCAGGAACATCATACACAAGCAAACGCAACTCTTTCCGATATATTTCGCTATTAAGGAGTTGTCGTTGTTTGCCTTTTGTATCAATCAGCTTCATTGTCTATATTTGTATTTCTTAAACAGGATATGACACCACGAGTGACATCTTATTGTCCAACAATCATCTTCATCAAGCGCAGAGGGGGTAATCACGTGATAGTTAAAATGGCGACGTCCATGTCGAGACAGTTATTTTCAACCGTTTTATACCCTTTTTTTCTTTTGTTTAATTTTTAAATTACTCTCACTTTCTAGCCATATCAGTAAACATGTGATCAGCGTTTATTTCGTATTAAAATTCGCTTTATATCTCGATTTTAGAGAAAAATGTTCTTAGTTGAGCTTTAATTAGGTGATCCCGCTAAGAAATTTCGCACAAACTGCTTGATATAAAATTATAAACACTTCCCGTACACACATATTCATATTGCAGAACGTTTTGTTCATGTTATACTTGACTTAAAGGAAATCGAAATATATTGCCATTTTATACAATGTTCCCTGCACCATTTAACATCGACAACGGTTAATACACACATGTTTTTAACTCTAAAAATAAGTTTAATTACGAAACTTGCGTTAAGGAAATAATCGTTAACTGGTAAAACAAAATGCTCATTTCATTACAAACACTTATGCATTAAGAGTTAATCCGAACGTTTAGTTTTTTTTAAGTATAAAGATATGCTCCTTTACAAAGAATTATAAATGTTTGTGTTGTGTTGGTAAATTGATCCTTTATTTTTCAGATCCCAAAGTCGACTCGTTTGGAACATTTGTTATTTTCGGACTCGTGACGATGTTGGTGTTCACGGTTATCATAATTCTGATAATTTTTAGTAAGTGATACTAGTAACAATAAAAATAAGCATCATCCTGATCCTTCTTCTCCTCCTCCTTCTCCTCTTCATCACCATTATGATCATCCCCATCATCATCATCTTCTTCTTTTTTTCTTCGTCTTCATCATCATCATCAGCAGCAGCAGTATCAGGAGCAGCAGCATCGACATCAGCATCAGCAGCATTATCATCATCATCATCATCAACATCATATTGTTTCTTTTTTTGGAAAGATTTATACATTCACATTTCGTAGATGATTCATTATTCCGATTAAAGGATTGTCTACAACTAGTTTTTGTCCAGGCACTGCGAAGAGTTATAGGGAACTAGTTTGTAAGGATTAAAAAATCTCAATCATCATCATCATCATCATCATCATCATCATCATCATCATCATCATCATCATCATCATCATCATCATCATCATCATCGTCACCATCATCATCGTCATCATCATCACCACCATCATCATCACCACCACCACCATCATCATCATCATCATCATCATCATCATCATCATCATCATCATCATCATCATCATCATCATCATCATCATCATCACCATCATCATCATCATCATCATCATCATCATCATCATCATCATCTTCATCATCGTCATCATAATCATCATCTTCTTCTTCTTCATCATCTTCATCATCTTCATATTCTACTTCTTCTTTTTAGTTTTTTTCTTCGACATCATCCTCATTAACAGCATTATCATTATCATCATCAGCTTCGTAAGCATAACTAACACCATTTCAATCATAAGCAGCATCTTCGAGTGTCATCCTTATACAGTACTCCTATTTCTCATTCTTGCAAATGTGTATGACTTAAGCGTCTCGGTACGAGTATTTGCCTTACAATGATTTGACCCATTTTAATCACCACTAGCATTTATTATATTTAAATTGTTTTAGTATTTGGTATTTATTTTCATTTCCATGAACACAATAGAAGGATAATTACACATCTACTTTTATACGTTTAAATATCAAATTCATTAATGTACCCGTCCCTGTAATAAAGAGTTTTTAAAACGAGTTCATTATCAACAATGGTGATTAATAAGTTATCGAACCAAATATCGACGGATTATTTAATTTTATAAGAGGAGATTCATAATAACATGTTCGTGCCGTTAAGTCCGTTACAAGTTCCATAATTGCCATACAATTATAATTGCAGCATTAACTACGATAAACAAGTGTCATATTTAAAACTCGTGTTTAAATATGGTTGTCTTACAATATGTGACGATGCAGCTTAACTTACCTAGATGTTTATTTAATTGTGGATATATGTGTAAAAATATGTGCTAATAGACCATGAATACATTATTGATTATCGTTATACTAATTTATCATATATATTTTTTCCATAGTTGTGCAGAAATTAAACTTTATGAGGCGGCTATGTTGCAACGGCAAAGGTAATATGTGTGTATTGAGCTGCACCGATCATTTACCATGTTAAACATATTGTTAACACTTTTTTGCTCTTGTACTTATGTATGCAATTGAGCATATGCCAACATTGTATGAAATACAACTGGATATTTTCCAAGTGTATACCAACGGAGCCCGATAGCATAGCGCAATACACATAATACAAGTTGTGGCTTAAAACATAAAATGGGCCAAATAGGGACAACACAATTAGTGGCACTGGGCAATTGTTAAGCGCAAATGGTTTTGACGCACAAACAATATGAATTAACAGTCAAGTTAATAACATAATAGCATTCGTGTAATACTAACATTTTCGTTGGGAATATAATATAAGCAACCTTGCTGTTCATGCATTTAATGTATAATAGCAGAATGATGTGCTCTCATCGGGACAATTATTTTACATTTTAACAAGTATGTTTTATGTTTGAGTCATAGTTTCTTTACAAGATAACCTAAAGAAAACAAACCAACGTATTCTTATCTATTATTGTTTTTAATGACGTTATCACATAGTTTTACGTCTAATATCAGACAAACAAGGTGACATGGATCCGTTATGTAATAGTGCTTGTTAAAGTATATATGTTTTCAATTATTGCACAATAAGTAACTAACCATATTAACTCACTATATTCATTCCAGATAAAGCCACGCGAGACCACCATCAACACAGATCTACTGTGCTGTCGACAAACACAGGTACGTTAAATGAATTACGATTATACAGTACGAGTTAAGATAATCGATTAAAAAAGTTTGTTTCAAAACATAATTATATTTTGAAAACATTCAATAACACACATTATTGGTAGTTTAAAGTTTACTCTGTTTATAATCAAAGTAATACGTGTATCACATTAGAAAAAACAAACTAATAAACCTACACATCTATACATGTGTGATGAAAGTAGCATTTTGATTTCAGAAAATGTTATAAAGCTGACTGCGTTACGTAAAATTGACGAAATAAATGAATTACAACCTCTTGCTTCGTCTGAAAATCATAGCAAAGGGACGCGTGTGCGCAGACAGAGTACATCACCGAGCAACACCTCTGTTCCGCAAGGACTAAGATATGATAAACCCGTTTGTGGTCGAAAGTTACAGAGGAGTGTAACGCAAGCCTTGTTACAAAACATGAGCTCAAATAGTACATCTATATTACTGCTACCTCTGCCGTTTGATCAGTTTACAAGGGACATTGTCGAACTGTTGGGTACAGTTTTAAGTATGGAGGCTAATATTCCTACACGATATTCCTTTGATCGTGATGTACAGGCGGAATACTTTCGAGACGCCAAACTGTATATTGAAAAATTGTGCTCGGACATAAATAAACTTCTAATTTTCGTTTGCGTGACAAATCTTGCAAATTTACCAACTAATAAATCAGAGGATCCTACTAGTCTCATTAACGATTTACTGCGGGCGATGGATGTCAAACGGTTACCCCCAAAGTGCAAAATTGTTTTTTTACATCTAACGGATGACGATAAGACGTTACAAAACAAGTACCATGGTTTAGATATACACATAAAACAAGAGAACTCATTTGAGAGGTTTCTTGCCGAAGTTTTGAAAGAGTGCGGAAAAAGTTCAGAGGAAAATAACTTGCTTAACAAAATGGTAACGTGTGATGCGTCAAAGCAATTTGTAGAATACCTTAAAGAGGATCATACCTAAATTGAATAATTGTTTTGAAATATTCATCGACAGCCTACATATTGTTTAGTAACAAGTGTATACTCTTGGTTAAATAAAAATCAAAATTCGTACATGAAGTAGGCACCTTTATACAGAAGAGAATAAACGTAAAATGGCATATGTACTTTATTGGTAAAGTTTTGATTCGTTTATATATGGTATTTTATACCGAAATTAATAGCACATGTTAGCACAAAATTAGTTCTTCGTACTGTGCAACAAATTGTGTTTCGATTAATCAAAGCAATATGTACGGTAGTGTATGCTTTAGTTCTTGGGAAACATATCTTTCGTTTTATTTATCGATGTTTTTTAATTCATCGATTGTGCTTCAAGAAAAGATGTGCGGATAAAACATACGTAGATGTGTTGGCGTGTTTTCGAACAAAGCATATTTTTAAATTACTTATTTCTCCACAAATTTATTTTGTTGCAGATGTTAAATGAATTCATGCTATTACATTAGATTGGACACATGTCAGTTTTAATTAACGTGTGTCACACAGCCAATGCGACTTAGATTTTAATGAAACATATTTCTGTGTCATATTTCACATTACATTGAAATGTTAAGATGTATAAGTTTATACTATTTTAAGGTTTACTTTTTTTAAATGACCGCATATGAATTGACGATGTTCATACACTTGCTATTTATAATTACATGTACATGTTATTGTCTTATTTTCAGCTTAATATTGCATTTTTGCCAATATTTATTCTTCATGTGTTGCAACATTCGTAAACTTTGTTGTCTAAATGTTTTGTATTATATACAGCTATGTTTTTGATATATTTCCAGTCCAAACATCCTTACGCCATATGATATTTTAAAACAAAATGCACGTGTGTATACTTTGCGCTGAAATATTAAAATGTTGTCAAATCCTAAGATTATTGCATCCAAATAAATGAAACAAAATTCTTATTTTTCCTGCCAATAAACGATTGAAAAGCTCGGCTTAATATTGTAATTTAGCTATTTAAATGTATTGACTTTTATGTCAGGAATAGTTTAAAAAAGCCTTAGTAATACTTTATCATTTATACGACCCATTCAAGTACATACAACTTATGCATTACCGTTGTTCGATCTTTTACTTTCCTTGCCTAATACAAAGAAGGGCTTTGTTAACACAGACCAATTCATGTTTATTGTTATGAAGAAAATACTAATACAACATGATTTAGCATAACCATTATATACTAATATACCAAAAGGAGGTTCACATATGCTGGATCTGCTTTCAGCTGTCAGCTCTTTGAAGTGCTTATAAATCAGAACAATTGTCTCTCGAAACGCGGAAAATGTTGTTATCGCCGTGATTGATTTTCAAAAAAGATACAACTGAGGTTGCTATCCTCAACACTAAAAACAAAGGTACAAACTTGAATTTTTCAAAGAAGCATGGAACCAATGAGTTGAAATTAAAGGAAGAAAACAAAAGTTACAATCCAATTACAACCTGCATATCTTCATAATGGTTGAAACAAACAACGTTGTGTATGTTTTTGCTATGATGTAAAATTCAAACCTTTTAACTCTATATTGCCACGATGATGTCTGCAAATAACATAACTTTATCCAAACACTGTATTTGTTATATAGGTCTTTTAACGCGGTAACAATATAAATGAATGTTATAAGCTCTGATAGCACATGCTTAATGAAGCCATTTATATATTTTAGCCTAAGATCAACCTGTATAAACACGCACAGTTCAATACGTATATATGATATAATTATATGAAAAAAATGCTATAAAACTCAACGTGAATTTGCGGAACAAATTTAAAATTAATGTGAACTATCTCCATACTTTTACTAGTAACCTAGCTTAACATAAACTAGTGAATGTGCTGCAGCATTACTTATAATATATTGATAATGTTCGTATTGTCTTAGGCGTTTAGATAAAGGTTTACTCCTTATGAGTATTTACCGGTTGAAGCAATAGCAAAAACATGTTTTTATTATGGTCAAATTAAACACTGGACCGGATAAACAACTTAAGGACGTAGTGATTAGTTGTTTATTATACCAAAACATGTTTCAACAAACGCTCTTGCTTGTATAATTGTATTTATGTATGCATCTAGTATTGATATGTTTTAGGAAAATAATCGTAAAGATACTTAAAATGTCTTCATGAACACAATTGTAACATGTTCTTCTAAAATTACAAAAACAAACATGTGTCCATTTAAACATTCCTCATAAAAGGTGCAAATAAATTGCCACCCATGCGCAAAGTCATAACTGTTGTAATACCTCAAGTGTTTTTATTATCAACTCAGTTGTGTTGAGCATTAATATTCGGCAAAGTCATCGTTTGGGTCTTCTGTGACGGCTGCTGCGACTGTGGCGTCTTCTGTGACGTTTGTTGCCACTGTGGCGTCTTCTGTGACGGCTTCTTCGACTGTGGCGTCTTCTGTGACGTCTGCTGCGACTGTGGCGTCTTCTGTGACGGCTGCTGCGACTGTGGAATCTTCTGTGACGGCTGATGCGACTGTGGCGTCTTCTGTGACGGCTGTTGCGACTGTGGCGTCTTCTGTGACGGCTGCTGCGACTGTGGCGTCTTCTGTGACGGCTGCTGCGACAGTGGCGTCTTCTGTGACATCTGCTGCAACGTCTGCTGCTCCTGCGAAGGCTATCCCCGCTACCTTATCGACGCACTGAGGCGGGGCTGCGGTAAACACACCGAAAGGCAGCAAGTCAATATCGGCGATTTTCTGGCAACTCCTGAGTGGATCACTGAAAATAATAAAAAGCGTTTAATATACTAATGAGATCCTTAAAACATAAGGTAACGTATTTCACATGCAATTTCGTGGTCAAAGAATGTGAACGTTGTGCGTTATATCGACACAACCAATTAATAGCGTGTTTGTCTATTGGCAAAAGCGAATACATGAAATAATAGGACACAATTCATTCACATGTAATTTTTAGCGGGATTAAACGTCATGAAAAAGAAATTTGCAGCCTTCAATGGCAATGGTTATCGACTATTATTTCAATCCAACCCAAGTTTGGTTGATTTAATTACAAGCTATTTGTCGATGAATGGCACTGCATAGAATTTTATTCGATTACAGTGTATACAGTCAACAATTAGTCGTTCAAACGCAATTTCTAAAGTCGTTCGACCGCGAACACAAGTATAAAGCATTATCCAACATTAGACTCACGCTTGTTTGAAGATGTTTGGAAAATTGATCTTATTGAATTTGTAGTTCTGACACAGCAGGGAGGCAAGGCTGTAATTCTGAATGGCGGCTTGTTTCGCTAAAAGCAAATTGATACTTTATATAAGTTCAAATGCAAATGTAAGTATACGTAATATTACACTCATTATTCAAGTGTTGACAAAGTTACATTGAAACACAATTAGATATCTACCACGATTTAAGAAAACCATTGTTGATTTTCAACACTGTTAATAATCATAAATGAGTGTTTCTATCCGGAGTTTTTACCGGTTTATGAGTTGGTCTAAAGAGAGAATATGCAGATATGTGTTTCAGTTTAAGTATACAAGCGCTTGCAACATTTTTTTGGCTATTCAAATAAAGTATATTTATTTCACAGCATAAAATAATTTAAGCCTTGTTCTGAACAAAACTGGGCTTAATGCATGTGCGTAAAGTGTCATTCCAGATAAGCCTGTGCAGTCAGCACACGCTAATGAAGACACGAAACTTTCCGCCTGCACTTAATTTTATGTAAGGAGGGACGTCCTTGAAACTAAAAATACTAAAAAGCGGAACGTGTCGTCCCTGATAAGCCTGTGCGGACAGTTTAAGTTTCCTCAGAACGCGGCTCATTTGCATTTTTGAAATATATCAAATATGACCATCCAATCATTCTCGTTCATTCGTTAGTTGCTCCAATGTACAAATTACACACTGTGTTTTTATGTACTGACTATGATCGTCGTAACAATGTATACATCATGCTGTCATTGCAAATGAAGCGATGAAAACCTAGTCTATTTAAACGACGTTGGACCCAGAATATCGATGACCCTTTATTAAAGCCAGTGTCTGAGTTCTGATAGAAGAATCTGACTCAAAACTTGAGTCTCCGGAACTGGTCTCCTATGATACGCTCCATGGTCGGACCCAAGGTTCCACAGAAGACGGGCTTTTCGCTCAGGGCTCCGGGGAAAATGTCTCGGGACGAACTGAAGTGATACGTAATACGGATAGGGCCAAACAAAAAAATAGTATTGGTTCAGGGCAATGGCCAGAAAAATGTAGGAGGGTAGGTAGGTTTTTTTTACATTTTATTTTAATTTGTTTTTACCAGTCGACTGATTTCAGAGTGAAAAAGGGTCAGTTATTGAACTCAAAATTGTTTAAACACTGACCAAATGCTCAGTTGAATTATCCGAAGGGATATTAAATAATTATAACTCTCTGATTATACTCCTTTAATTGACGTTTCGGCATAATGCCTTTATCAAAACATTGGAAATTATATGTTTACTACATTTTTACGTCTTTTGACTGCACAATTTAAATAACAAAGAAAAATGTTTTTAAACGTCAAATGACGTTGTACATGATGACATCATAAATGGCGTTATTTAAAATGGCGCCAAAAAATGTAAAAATGCGCCAAAAATGAAATGACGTTAAACACTTACATATTTTGTCTTAATCTTATGTAAAATGTGTGCTTTATATATTTAATAAATTGATATTTTACAATAAAACAATCATCATCATATGTAATTATAATCGACCTAAACTTATTATCATTAATTAAATAGGGTAAACTTATTTAATGACTTTAATTATTTCAATCCATATCTATGTAAAATATTATAATGATATTTGATTAAATAATCATATATACTTGCTATTCTATATAACATATACACATTATGGATAAGATAAATTGCATAAAGTACTCTTATTTTTACATACATTTAGGTTGATGTTTACTATAAAATGTTTTTCACATATATTTTTTACAAGATAGTTTCCCGTAGCAGGACATCAAGTTGATTTTTTGTATTAAGTCCATTTGGCGATTGTGTTTGAAACTTCTTTATGAATTCCAGTTCTTTAATAAGTCTGTAATAATGGGAACTGTCTCTTATTTGTGTTAACACTGATACACCCATATCCTGCACTCTGTGGCCAGCACCATTGAAATGTTCTGAGATCGGTTTATTTCTTCGTAGCCGCACGTCAGCCCCGTGTTCTTTGGCACGTTCCTTTAATGATCTGCTTGTCTCTCCGACGTATACCATCTTTTGGCATTTAATACAAAATATACCGTACACCAAGTTATAAATGTTACAGTTCTGTTTTATTGATTCGTTTGGAATTTCGCTTTTTGGGTTGTTATGAAAACCTCTTTTCAACATTTTACAGACTATACAATTAGTTTTACACGATTGTGGTATTAGTTGAGAACGTTTGTTTATTTCTTTATTTGTTTTTCCATGAACTAAAATGTCACCGATATTCCTATCTCGTCTGTATGCAACTATTGGTACGTCTGGGAATATATTTTTCATTCTGTCTGATTTTTATAGTTTGTCGGTATGTTTTCGAATTATTGAGTGGATATTTGGAAGGTTGTTAGAATAAGTTATAGCTAGTGGTACTCTCTTGTTGGCTGTTCTATTTGTTTCTTTTTTCTTAAGTAAGTCTTTCCTATTTAAATTATCAACTCGGGATAATTCATGGTTTACAAATTTATTTGGATATCCTCTTTTTTGTAGATTCTGTTTTAGTTCTTTTTTTCGATGTCTGTATTTGTTTTCGTCAGAACATATTCTTTTTAAACGTATTCCTAATCCATAGGGTATTGCTTTCTTCACATTTGTTGGATGGTCTGAGTCATATTGGACATATTGATGTTTATCGGTTGGCTTTGAGTATAAATCAGTTGTTATTTTATTATCTTCTAGTTGACCAAATGATTAACATTGCACATATGATGTTTAGTCGTTGTATAGGCCTATTATTCATCATTACATCATTCCTAGCTCTTTATGCACCTCTTGCTTTTTAATCACCCTCTGTTCTACTGATAACCTGCGTAAGGAATTCATAAAAGAGAACATGTCTTGTATTCATTTCTCAAATGTAAATATGAGCATATAATAAAAAGTCGTTTTATATTCATAAAGGTGTGACATTTATCACATATTCAACAAATGATTGTTTTGTAGTACATATTTGCCTTTTGCGAATGCTGTTAGTAACATGTGCACATGTTGACATGGTGAGTGGATTCACAGAGACCCATGTAAGGCATAAGCTAGGCCTTGGTGTACTTCATAATAGTGCACTCAGGTCCTGAGTATGTATACAAACTGCGAGAATGATTGCAATGTAAACAGTGTTAATTTTGTAGTGTAAGGCCGAATTTGGATGTCACTGGCGAACTTCAGAAAAGTCACGGATGGACAAAAGAGAGATACGTGCATTGTGCTAAAAATAGATTTTTATTTTGTTTAGAAGCGCTAAATTTTGACTTATTTTGAAGTAAGTTGATGGATTTATTCCAATCGGTGTTAGACATCAGATATTTTATCATTGATGATTTAATCTCTAACATTTTCCTGTTTTAATAAGCAGTGTTTGGAACAGATTCTACCAAAATGCAAACGTCCAGGTAATGTAAACACTGACGGACAATTTTAGTAGTGAATAATTCAGTACTTCAATTCCGGTGTTAACCATGTTAACATCGATTTTTAGCAAATATTTTGGTATGAATCTATAACTTGGGAACCGAATTGTGTCGAGATGAAATTTATTTCTTTTCTGTGGTAACAATTTGCGATGTTAATTGCCAACATTAGAGACGTGGACGCCGCCATGTTTATAAAGCATAAACGAATGGATCTGTCGTAATTTGATACAATGCACTTAAACTCGTACCGTACCGTACCGGCGAAAAACATCGCCATCAGATTTTTTCTGCGGACCACAAAAAATCGTTAGGGTCGGTAAACCGATGTGTAATAACTGAATTAAAAATGCCTTTTAGGAAGACAAAGGTACTCATTAACACGAAAAAAAACACATATTGGAGGCCGTTGACAGAGCGTTGGTTTTGGGCGAACTAAATTATATAACAGAATCGAATATTATACACTCCATCAATTAGATTTAAGCCGGAGTATCAGTGAATGTTTTGGGGTCAAAACCAAATCTTAAAATTATAAGAATTAACACGATGCAATAGCCACCAACGCAGAGCCTGGTGTAAAATTACCTTGCTGTCGTTTACATAAATTTAGTATGAACGAAATATTCATAATAAGTTTCAATAATTAGCAACAAATTAGGATTTTGTAAAAAAACATTGACATATTATGCCCGCTTATAATAATTGTAATAGATTTACATAAACAAATTTGTTTTTGCTATTTAACATGTATCACACAATAATAATTAACAAACAAATACAACACTTCAATCAATTTAGTTATGTACATATTTTCATATTCATTTCAACTATTTGCATAAACTTATCAGTAACATGAATATACTGACCGTTTATGTTTTGACATTGACATGGCAATGTGCTTCCGGACGGATTGAGTGGGACAAACCGGATTGTCCGCAATAATTCTTAACTGTAAGAGCTTGGCAAATAATTAATATTTCAACCTCTGAATGAAATAACTGCACAGTACCTGTAACCAGCAGCTTGAAGAAGAGTGATTGTCTCAAAAGTGTGATCAACAAGGCCTCCAACTGAGTATTCCAGTGTTCCAGAACCTAACTGACGACAGCCCGCACCATATACGGAACTCGTTGTAGGAGGGAAGTCCGTGGTTGCGACCCCTCTGGATGTTCAGGGATGCCAGATCGAAAGAAGTATCGGCCAACGTGTTGACAAATAAGAAGCTGCGGACAATTTCTTCGAGGATTCTTAAAACAAGTATTTGTGTGAGAAACGTCAATACTGAAAAAGCACATCTTTGTGTTAATAATAATGTGCAAACTTGTTCGAAACTTCTAGTTTCATGTATGTAAAAGTTTACATTGTTGCTAGCTACATGTGAAACTCACTAACTAGTTTCGATGCAAATTGATTTATTGTAAAGCAGGAAATTTGCCCATAACGTTTAGTTTTTTAAATGGAAAGTTGGAAATAATTATATATTAAAGAACACTGTTTTTAGAAAATAATTTACATTATACTAACAAAATAAAATTTCGATAAATAATTATAATACCGTTTAAGACCGTATTTTACGGAAAACTGAGTAAAACAGCTACGCCTAAAAGCGCATTAGTGCTCTGTACCTATGTTTTATCAGCGTTGTTGACACCGTGTGAACTGCTCGGGTAACAAGTAAAGCATAAACAGCAATGTTTATATACTTTTATTCCTCCATATACAAGATACGAAGATTATTGTATATTTTGAATTTGTATATGGTGTCAAAAATCAAAAGTTTTGTACACGGAACTTTCATTATGAATTTATATTCTTGGTGAGATAGTAATTTGATATTAGAAAAAATATTCCTTTAATATGATGGTGACTGCAAATTTTCATTATATTAAGTTCTCATTACCATTTTCATCATACTTTCTATGCTTTCAGAACGTCCAAAAAGCATGTTGTTTTTATTTTGTCTAAGTCATTTCTATGAAATAATAAGGATGATGAAAAGTGTACACAAAACTCGACCCGTGCGCTATGACACACACTTTATAAAGTTGAATGGCGCGTGTTCATTTCAAACTTGCGATTGATTTGGAAAAATGAATTGCGTGTTAAATTATGCAATAGCGAACATCTTCAGTGCCTTCAGCGCTTTGATTCTGCTTGTGCGTTAGAGGCTATGCCCCGAATTAATTTCAAATAAGGCCTCTAATCTCTATATGGAAAATCGATCCATTAGTTTCATAGTTTATTTAGTAATAGGGCTTTGACAAAATGAAAGTATTTAAACGGGCACGTGATGCAATTTGTACTTCATAACATGTTAAAGCGATATTTGTTATTCAGTTTTCAGTACTTGTAAGATGCCCATTTACATTAAATGGGGTTCGAATATTTTATTTTATAGCACGTGTATAACAATTCGTGTATCTTCTAACAATCAAGGTTTGAAATGTTCAATACTAGTGCAGTTAAAATCTCCAATATATGCTTATAACACACACAGAAACAACTCTGTATTAAATTAATATTAAAATAGCGAGCAGAAATGAAAATAATGCTTTAAGTAATTTATTCCTCGAGACGTCGTAGTTATCAATAGCCAACACTACTTGACACACACAGTATCATACTTCCCTATAATGCCTAGTAGACTCTCCCAACCTTCTAAATTAGAAAAATTTATTTCCAAAATTAGGGATGTCTAGTATATTTATTTCTATATTTAGAATATTTCTTACAGAAATTTCTTTAAGCAAACAGCGCAGACCCACATGAGACGCCGCATCATGCGGCGTCTGATCTGGTTCTACGCTGTTTACCAAGGCCTTTTTTCTAGACGCTAGGCATAAATGGGTTAAATTCATAACTGCGTGGGCCATTGCCGATAATATGGGATCCGATATAAGCTGTAATTTCTTATCATAAGCTAAATAAATAAGTTCTTGATTTTTTTACCAAGCAAACTCGTGAGCTTACTAACATATTGCATGGACGAATTTAATAGACGATGGTATACAATGACAAGGATTTCAAATCTTTTTTTATCCTTTGCTTTATTAGGAAAAATACTATTTATGTTATCCTCGTGATAAAACCGTTAAGTAGTTAATTTAACATGACTTCAGTTCACGTTCCAACTTCATTTGAACGAATATCATACAACAATATCACGTATAAAGAATATAAAATACAGTATTGCAACTTGCCTTTCAAAACTGATTGACGTAAGGGTAAGAACAGCGCAGACCCTAATTAAGTCACGTACGTAGTATGACAGCTTGCATGTTGCCTCTATGAACAGAGTTAAATCTCTGAAATGCTCAGCTACCTGCAAATAATTATGAAATAACTCCTGTTTACTTTGATAAATAAGTATTAATCATTTAATATATAATATATTAATCTATTATTTAATAATATGTTAAAGCGGGACTGCACAATTATTATATGTGTTAAATTGTAATAAATTGATAAAATATGTTACAGATACACAAAATAGGCAAATTATACATTTAAGACGCATATCATAAAATGCATTAAAGACAAATTAGCGCCCAGAGCCGATTGTGGAGAAGATATTTCGTACATATTTTCCTACATTAATCGAAGCATTCGTCTTTTAATTAGGATTGGAGTAGGCGTTCGTGTGTCGTATTAATAGATATTGTTGCAGGAAATTAAAATGATACGTAAAACTAAATTTAGATTCACATCATACATGCATGAAATACATGCTAGCGAATTCAAATGTACAGACATTTTCGATTTCAGAATTAAATATCTGGCTTATTTCGCATTTTTTGACACATGTTTTTGTTTACCTTTATGTTAATTTATATATAAATATATGTATTATAAGTTTTTTTTACACATTTTATATACATTCATAAATATTTGACAAAATCGTGCCGTCTCGCTTTAACTTATTGTGTCTTGTTCTGTGAAAATTGGGCTTAATGCATGTGCGTAAAGTGTCGTCCCAGATTAGTCTGTGCAGTGCGCACAGGCTAATCAGGGACGACACTTTCCGCTTTAATGGTATTTTTAGTTTCAAGGAAGTCCCTCCTTACCGAAAATAAAGTTAAGGCGGAAAGTGTCGTCCCTGATTAGCCTGTGCGGATTGCACAGGCTAATCTGAAACGACACTTTACGCACATGCATTGTGCCCACTTTTCTCAGAACAAGACACAATTGAAGCATGATAGCACTTTCCTTATATTATCCGTGTTACGTAACGTTACATTAAATTGATATACTAAATTGTATTATGAGACACGCTGGTTTGTAAGAAGTGGTTTATCCAATCAAATTAACAAAATCCAAGTATTACAGTCTAAGATTATTTGTAAATAAGTACCAGTCTCGTAATCTAAATATGAACAGGACATTTGTTTTCGAAACGCTAAACAATGACTTGTAGTGAAACATCTTTGAATAGTTTATGCTTGTTCTTGCTCTTCACGAATGCATCGACCGAAATAATATATGAGCTCTGTAAAAAGGGGGGTTTAATGCATGAGCGTAAAGTGCCCCCCCCCCCCCCAGATTAACTTGTGTAGTCCGCGCAGGCCAATCAGGGACGAAACTTTTCTCCTAAACTTGATTTTTGCTAAAACGAGACTTTCTTTAAACGAACAAAAATAATACAAGCGGAAAGGGTCGTCGCTTATTAGCCTGTGCGGACTTCTATTTAGAGGGTATATATCCGACTATTTCGTACACTGAGATCTAATTGCATAGTAGCAAGCCCACTCACTCTAATCGGCATGCAAACTAGGAGCAGGATTAGGTCGCAACACGAGAGACTGATGATGAAAGCGAATGTCGGCGTCTTGTGCTTCACTCACTGTGCAAACCGTAAATAGATATCAGGTTTCCTAGTGAGGAAAAACACAAATGAAGAAATATATAAATAAACATTTCCATCATAGTGCTTGTCATTTGCAACTTACAGCGCTTTTTACTTAATGTAAGTGCAGTTTACTAATATTATAGCCCGCGAACAAGAGATCGTTATACTAAGAACGTAAGTCCCGAGTACTTTGATGAATACTTGAATAACAAATATAAAAAGGTGTCATATATTTGAGCCGCGCTCTGTGAAAATGGGTTTAATGCATATGCGTAAAGCGTCGTCCAGATTAGCCTGTGCAGTCCGCACAGGCTAATAAGGGACGACACTTTCCGCCTAAACTTCATAATTGCAAAGAAGAGACTTTCTTTAATTGAAAAATATCATTAAAGCGGAAAGTGTCGTCCCTGATAAGCTTGAGCATACTGCACAGGCTAATCTGAGACGACAGTTACCTCAAATGTAGTAAACCACATTTTCACAGAAAACGGCCCATTTATTTCTGTTACATAAGTGTAGCAATTAAATTTACAACATGTAGTTAGAAACAATTTTCGTTAATGTTTTGTCCCTTAAGCTAAGCTTTTTGATTATATATTGCTCACTCGAAACACACTCACCAGTGCAACCAATGAGGAACACCAAAGAATACACAGAAACTACGGCTATAAAAATGTTCTTTTCGTGCCAGTTATCTGCTTCAAAAGGGTTGTATCGGTTTTTCTGCAATTCAGCACGGAGTTCATCATCTAAGACAAGAGCAGTACACATCCCATGGCATTTGCATATGACGCCTGCGATCTCATTTTGGGTGTATTTTAAATCAAAGTTTAAGTCGAATACTTCATCTAGAATACCACAAGGTAGATCGTTTGGTGTTATGATTCTCGTCACAACATCCCCATCCCAAAATGTCGTGGTAATCAGTGGGTTTGTTGTACGTGTGGTTCTGGAGACACCAGGCGGGTTTCTTGAGACTCCAGATGGGCGTGGACGTCTGGTGAATTCAGATGTAGAACTGGAGAATGATGATGTGGAACTGACTAATGAAAGATATTGCAGTGGAGATTGGAGACGAGGCATTTGATAGTGAAAATGTTGAGATTGAGAGTGAAGATGGTGAACCGGTGACTGCAATCGGCTGCTGGGCAATCACTGTAGTTTCCGCGCTGCTAGATGGAACCGTTGTTGACACGGACGCGTTCAATGTTTCTGTCGAGGTCATAGAGGAGTCTTTACAAATAAAGAGCTCGTTTTTTATTACAAATTATTTTAATACGATTCTGATTGTGATATTTTTTATAATTTCTAATATGTAATGTTTTTGTTATAGTGCTACAGAATACGATGGTTAATTAATGCTTCCAGAGACGATACATTAGATAAATTAGAGCTAAAAGCGAATATCCTGGTGTGGAAATTACGACTTTTCTATACTGTTTAGACCGTTTTGTGACGCTTATAATTTATTTTATTCCATCATGAGATCATGATGCATATAAAAAGTCTTTAGTATCATACACATAAGTTCATAAAATCATATAAGTATACGTTGATTATAAATGTGAATCACATGAACCAACTTGCAAGTTCAAGACGCGTACATGTGTTTGAGGACACTTGTCTCGCAGTGTAGGACAACATACCGGCATTACGTACATTGTTAAAACATTTCGTTCAAAGGGTACCAAAAAAGATTTGGCCCGTAAATCGGACTCTTAAGCAAATCTAGCCTTCCCTCCCAATTAGGGATAGTGAGTGTCTCTATTAAATCCTACCCTAAATTCAAACAATGTGCACATGCCATTTATTGTTCATATGTCGTATTAAATATGCAATTACAAATTAATCGTGTTTGTTTTTTGTTAACACCATACAAAATAATATCCATTGATCAGGTTTGTTTATTAGTTCGACATTAAATGTCAAATTTATCAGAGGAACAATGTTTTGAAGAGAGGATATCATGCTTGAATATAATAAAAAGTGATTTAAATGAGTAAAATTTTAGACTTAAATCAACTGTATGATTTAATGTAACATATGATCATGAAATACAAATAGATAGTGTAAATACAAATAGATAGTGTATATACAAATATATAATGTATATACAAATAGATAGTGTATATACAAATAGATAGTGTATATACAAATAGATAGTGTATATACAAATAGATAGTGTATACACAAATGGATAGTGTATATACAAATAGATAGTGTATTTACAAATAGATTGTGTATATACAAATAGATAGTGTATATACAAATAGATAGTGTATATACAAATAGATAGTGTATATACAAATAGATAGTGTATATACAAATAGATAGTGTATATACAAATAGATAGTGTATATACAAATAGATAGTGTATATACAAATAGATAGTGTATATACAAATATATAGTGTATATACAAATAGATAGTGTATATACAAATAGATAGTGTATATACAAATAGATAGTGTATATACAAATAGATAGTGTATATACAAATATATAGTGTATACACAAATAGATAGTGTATATACAAATATATAGTGCATATACAAATAGATAGTGCATATACAAAGAGATAGTGTTTATGTTTTTTAATGTGAGTAAATAAGCATGATATTATGCGGAAACATTCGGAAGTTAATTCAGTATAAAATTATGTATGGCATATACTCGAAACCAAAGATGTTTTATTGTTGCTAAATTGCATACTGAAAAAACAGCTATAACCCCATATCAAAAACGATGTTGCTGAGTTCAATTTAGCCTCGTTCTTGGAAAACTGGGCATAATTCATGTTCGTGAAGTGTCGTCCCAGATTAGCCTGTGCAGTCCGCACAGGCTAATCAGGGACAACACTTTCCGCCTAAATTGGATATTTTTTTTGCTAAGAAGAGACTTCATTTAAACGAAAAATATCATTAAAGCGGAAAGTGTCGTCCCTGATTAGCCTGTGAGGACTGCATGGGCTAATCTGGGACGACACTTTACGCACATGTATTAAGCCCAGTTTTATCAGAACGCGTCTCAATTTGCTCAATGCAGAATCTAATTGTGTGCGGTCGATATTAGATAATTCTGTAGCAGCTTAACAGGCAGACATATCGAAAGGTTGACTAATTCAGACGTAAAATATTTCAAATTGTGATGTTTGACATTATCAAGATCACATGATAAACCGTGTTGATATTGACAAAATGTTCTTGTCAACGGCACTTTTACATTTACATGGCACGTGTTTTCTTTAATTAAGCCCTGCGTCGAGATTGCTTTTATATTCCTAAAAATGGCGGCCTGTGGTTTGAATCATGTTTCCATTAGCCACATTTAATATGTATATAGGCTCTTATTTATCGTGATTTTGATATTTATTTTATGACGGATGTCTTATCAAACAGATTATATGTGTGTACTTAAAATGCTGCAATTGTTTTCGGAGTTTGACCATAGGATGCGGCGTTTCAATTATATATAAATGACTGGTGAAAACATTAAGATCCTGAAAAAAACATTTTCAGGCAGGTTGAAAATTTTAAAGGAATTCATCTCCTGTTTCTTGGACTAATCTTAAACGTGAACGATTGGCGGTGTGTAGCGCCGTTAAATGTCGCATCGACGTTATATGTCGCAGGCTACGAGATTTGTCGCAACGTTGACGATAAATGTCGCAAGGAACGATATACGTCGCAAATCCTACTGACGATATATGTCGCAACTGTAACGATAAATGTCGCAAAAATTTCAACTGCCGATATATGTCGCAACATTAACGATAAATGTCGCACACCTTTGTAAGTCATGTTAAAAACGAAAACTTGAAGTAAAATGACTAAAACTTTAAGGTAAGATTTAGATTACCCGACGAGGTTCTTTGAGCCGACTTCCACTAGGATGGTCAGTTTTTAGTTAGTATTGTCCGAAATGGTCAGTTGCGGTCAGTATTGTCCGAAATGGTCAGTTGTGGTCAATATTGACCCAATCAATTCTTATAATTCTTGGCTCGAGTAGCCAGTTGTTGATTTCCCTGTGCTAAATGGACTGCTGTTATCAAGATTGGCCAAATGTTGTAAGATATAATAAAACTGTAACATTATTACAGCAACACAAATTACGATAAAATTGTATTGAATATTGTATGTCATCACCGCCAGCGCTCAGGTTATCACCGCCAGTGTTAAGGTCATCACCGCCAGCGCTCAGGTCATCACCGCCAGCGCTCAGTTCATCACCGCCATCGCTCAGGTCATCACCGCCGACGTTCAGGTCATCATCGCTCGTAGGTGGATCAGTTTCCCACGTTACTTGTGCTGATGTGTCTACAATTCTTTCTAATACATGTCTATTATAACCAAGGGCAACGCAATGCTCACCGGCGCCCTCTGGGTAATGTCCAAGTATTATTAGAGGGTAACTGCTTGACAGACATGAACTCCCATCCGGACTTATCAATATAGTGGCACTATTCCTGGTCGACACTATTAAAATCTTCATATTATACAGCTGCGACATCGCGTGCAATGTTATTTGGTCACCGTATTCATATTCTGTAGACATCCGCGACAAATAATTTCGTGGTTGCTCAAGTATTGAGTTCCACCAGTTTGCTCCACAAATCCTATTACCAAGTACGGGTGTTTGCCTCAAAAAAGTTTCTACGTCGTGTCTAAGCGTTTCTTCCGACCTATGTATTCCATTCTGGCGTAGGTGATATGAAACAGCTCCAAACTGACAGTTTCCGTTCCCAATAGGATCCATTACGACGGGCAATCTGAATTCCGATCTCAAGTTTTCAAGCAGAGACGATTTTGTTGTAGCTATGCAATACTGTTTTCGATGTAACCGTTTCTTGTTGGATGCACCAGTTGATGTACACGTATATTGTGCGAGGTTGCTAACGTGGTACCATTTTTCTTCCGAACGGGTAGATTGTCCTGCTCAAGCAGATTCGGGGACACGATATTTAATTTTGTGCATGTTTGTTTTCATAGATCGCTTCTGTATCATCCCATCTACTGCCCATATTCTCCTATTTAATAAACCTTTTTTCTTATAGCGTAACAGCACTGAGTCTCCAATATTATAAATCGGTGTTTTGTTTGCCTTCTCTTGAGCTCTGTCGTTTCGCCTATTACACTGTAGTGTTGCGACTTTTGCGGCATCTCTTAGTTTGTTTATTAGCAGTTTGCGATATAGCTTTGAATTGTCATTATAAGGATCCCTTCCATTGTAAACTTCATGCGGTGACTTCCATGCTAGACATTCTTTTGGGTCATTGTTAAGTATACGTTGATACTCTGGTAGCTGTTTTGCCCAGTTTATACCAAAGCTATTCGCATGCGTCAAATCGTATGCAATCTTTTGCTTCAATGTTTTTATGCATCCTTTCAACTTTACCCTGACTTTGAGGGTGATAAGGGCGACTTTTGATATTCTTTATATTGAGAACTTTCAACAACCGTTTTACTTCCCCATCGAATTCACGTCCTCTATCATGCTGCATTATTTTTGGTTTACCAAATTCTGCAAATATGCGACTCAAATGTTTAGTGATTACATCGGCTGATTTGCTAGGTATAGCTCGTAACCGCACAAACCGACTAAATATATCCATTACGCTTAGAATGAATTTACACTTTTCTTTATTGTATATAACTGCATGTCTCTGCATATCGACGAGATCAATTTGAAGTATATCGTGCACAGAACTGCTGCACACATGCTTTAGAGAGGCATTGTTCGAAAACTTTGCATTTCCCTTCTGATAATCCGGCAGTTAAGAAATAACTTGCTTTATCTTTGCCTCTGAAACTCCAGTATATCTTCGTTTTCACACCAATGCCTTTACTTTTATGGTAATTATGAGTTATAACTTTGCTGCATTTTGATTCACACAAAAGTTCTTTTCCCTTATAGTACAGTCGATTTTTTTCAATCGAATAAAACTCTTTGTTTCTGTGAAATCTTCGCAGTATAGATCGTTCTAAGGGTGTCCTTTCTGCAACCGGTACATGATAGGTCCCTTCCGATACCGCTTCGAACATGATCCTATACTCTGTATCGGACATTAGCCCGCACGTCTTCCAGCCCTTTGCTAGCGCCATCATAATCTGCAACAGCAAACATATCAACCTGAAATAAAGCATTACTATTATGTTAGTTAACAGCAATAAACTAAAACTCTGTTAACGGTTCTATTATCTTATTGCTTTAACTAATAATTATGTTTTATCAACGTTAAACTGTTGTTATATTTTTAGAATACTTTTTTTCGAAAAATCGCACAATACGGGAATTTGAATCTTTATTATAAGACCTTGATCAACAAGCAATAGAGCTCACTTTTTACCAAACTTGACATAAAAGTACACTGCTGACATTATTCCAATTAAAACGTTATGGTTACGACGTCATTTCCCCTGACCTGCACCGGCCGATTATATGAGACCTTAATTGTGCGTTCCCTGATTCCATAGCAAGCGAAAAGTATTTTCCCCATGCGATCGCGCATGTAATAAGCATTTGGTAATACGATGGATGGACAAAGTGTCAAGTAAATTCGTCAAGTAATTTGATAATGATTGAAACACTCTAGATGCTTTGGGGCTGACCCTCGTACCCCCTTATCTCAACATTTTACAGTATTGTTTAAATTAATGTATCGCGAGACACGCGCACTGAGTTAAAGGGCGAATACTCTTATGATTTTGTCGGAGCAGAAGTCAAAATCTGCCTCCGGGGTGAATACTATCGATTGTTTCCATTGGCTTATTTAATACAGAGCGCGTGATAACGAATTGCGACGGCACGTGGGCCAATCTCCACGCAGAGTTGTCGTTCCTTGCTCTCACATACAACTCTGCGAAAGGCTCAGCTCTCCATTTTGTCTATAAAATAGATAAAACCGAACAAACGCATCCAACGTATATTTGATTGGATATTTAAGATCGCATGCATTACATTAAGAAATATGACTTTTAAATGTACGATAAATCGTGCAAAAACTTGCGAGTTTTAATGCAACTATTTGGAACTAATTTATTGCCCATTTACGCAGATGGAATCATTCCACGCACTTCACAAATGTAAACAATTGAACATATTTTTTTTGAGTGACGTTAGGAATTGCTTCGACGTGTGTATGTATGTTGGTTTCTTAACATAAAAAAACATATCAATTTTATAATAATGAATTAAGACTGATAAAAGATATCATGGTATGAGACGGTTTTCTTTAATGCAGTGAATGCAATGTAACCGTCGTGCAAGAGATTGTTTAGTATTCTGTAACCTCAATGATGAACGCTTGGAATGATCATGACATAAATGAGACGCTTTCATAACAATAGTCCGTTCTGAGCCCAACACAGAGGTGAATGTAATGTAACCGTCGTGCACGTGGGCTTCATTAAATTAGCCAATGAAAAAACTCGAAGTATTCAGTCCGGTGGCAGCATTATACTTCTGCTCCGACAAATTCATTTAGAGTTGTCGCCCTTTGACGCTCGCGATACGTTAATTGGCGACGTCGACGGCTTTTGATTTGACGTCATAGATTTTGCAAAATTTCCGCTAGAAAATTGAATAATTACAATATATGCATTCATTAATTAAAATATATTTCGCCATAGAAAAGTAATATTTCACCGTGGAGAAGGCAGGCGATGCAAAGACGTTCCTTTTCTGAATTTAAGATTTCTAATTTTTGCATATAAATTTTATTAAAGTATGTTGAATCCAAATAGGAAATAGATAATAATAAAATCGGTCCTGGTCTCGATGCTTTAAGGAAAATACTAGTTGCGACAATAATACGTTTTTCTTATACATATACTTTTCATGTTAAATGCATTTTATAATAATAGTTAAACCATTTAGTAAATAAACAGTATTTATGTACCAATTTGAATATTTCGTTAAAAGACTATTGGCAAAGTCTTTATGATACAAGAAAATGAACAACCAATAATATTGCACCCGTGTTCTACGTTTTGAAGGAATTTAATGTTCGCCTCCGACAACAACAAGTAATTGTAAGCGTCATGTTTTTTCATAATCGCCATTCAAAATTAAAAAATCTTTTTTAACATTAAAAAAGTCAAAATGCACCAACAAATTTCATGCAAATCACATTTACTTTATGTATATGACTTTGCAAAGCTTATTAAGAAATCAAGGTATATAAAGGTATGTTATAGTTACCATGGTTTAATCACAGGAGCAATCGTGGTATATTCATGCCCAACTAAAATCAAACATAAACAATAATTACCTAAAAATCAGCATCGCTGTCTTCATGGTTCTTTCTCTAGTAAGCGTGCCAAAATGAAATCCCAGATAATTCAACTGTTGGATAAGAATACTTCATCCAATTAAATTTTATAATCGCGAATCGTGTTTGCATCTAGTAGAAACATGTCTAAACTAAATGTCAACCAGATGGACGATCTCATTTTGCTGCCATTTATTTAAGTTAATTGATTTGTCTGTTAAAATGATTGTTAGCAATAAGACTTTCGTACTGTGGCTGTCATCTGAACACCTGTTAATTTGTGACATCATTTTTGTGATATCAAAGCAGGTGCGGATCCAGGTTTTTCGAATACGGGGAGGGGCGTAGGTCAAGTTTCACATAGGGCGGATACTTTAATGAAAAATTGTTCACCCTAAAACGTTTGATAGTAGTTTGTGCTATCTAATTCCATCGCCGAAGGCATTTTTTTTTTGGTTAAGCAACCTTTGGCATTCGATTTCAAGGCCCAAATATGCACATTTTAATTTTTAAAAATCTTGGCTGATTTAAGGGGGAGCGGGGCGCACGCCGCTTCCGCCCTTCTTGAACCGCCCTTGCAAAGATCCGAAAACGTTCAGCGGAGCACAAAAACGAAATATTTGTTTGACAACTATGAAGATTTGAATATAATCTGGTGAAATTAACATATTCAATAAATGCCATAAATATATTCCGATTTCTATGAAGAATTGTCATTTGTATCTTATTATTGTCAATGACAACAGCAATGTATGTGTCGTTAAAGAGACTTTTGTCAGCTACTGAACTTATCTTATCGCCGTACAAAAATATTGAATTGACACAGACCTTAGTGCAAGCCTTTCTTCATATTTAGGTTGGAAAATCGTACAGCTTGTTCAGTTTACTGGTAATTACGACCGACACGGAGTCCTTGTCATTTGAGACTGATTACTGACGTTGGGTGTAAAGCCGTTCACACAGTAAAGTTATCTGTAATCGGCGATAATTTGATTATGGGTTTAGTATCTAATGCATTACGCAGCTGCACCCGCACGACCAACCGTTTCAGAAGAGAACCGCTATTTCCTGACAATTTTCATAGAAAGGCATTGTCCTTTGCCGGCCCCACAATGAGCCAAAGAGCTGAGCAGATACCGGTGCGATTGACGATTCTACCCAAGAATATTCGTCTTTTATCGCTTATTCAAAGATGGCAAAGTTGTCAGTCTCCAGCAGATAAACCGAGGGAATCACACTTTGTTTTACCCAGACGGTTCCTGTAAGACTGAACTTATATAACCAAACTTGTCGAAACGGCCTCAAACCCAAAGAAAACTTACGGGTACCTTGTTTTTCCGATTTCCGATAAATTCAAAACAAGGATTTTTTTCATATTGAATAAAACTTAACGTTTTTGGTCGAAAATGAATAAATATGAACGCTTCGGTCGATCTTCACCGCAGCTGACATTCATGGACAATACTGACCACAACTGACCATTTCGGACAATACTTACTAAAAACTGAGCATTCTGGTGGAAATCGACTTAAAGAGCCCCGTCGGGTAATCTAGATCTAACCTTTAAGTTTTAGTCATTTTTACTTCACCATTTCATTTTTAACATGACTTACAACGGTGTGCGACATTTGTCGTTAATGTTGCGACATATATCGGCAGTTGAAATTTTTGCGACATTTATCATTGAAGTTGCGACATATATCGTCAGTAGGATTTGCGACATATATCGGTCCTTGCGACATTTATCGTCAACGTTGCGACAAATCTCGTAGCCTGCGACATATAACGGCGATGCGACATTTAACGGCGCTACAATCTCCATAGAAAACTACGCAATCGCTTCTTGTCCTAGATCCAACAACCGAAGAAGAACAATAACCGAAGAATCCGTATCATTGGAAAGAAACGCTTCGATCTTAGCTTATGAACGTCACCGCAACCTAGAAGCCATAGTGATGAAAGTACTACCTCTCCCGGACATAACGCAATCGTTACTTGTCGAGGACCAACAGCCATAGAGATCAATACTAAATGTGCCACATATTACTTATCTAACACTCGACAATGCCAACATACAACTGACCTGATATTCGACAACGGCGACACAAAACTGAAATTACGACAAACAATTCCGACACATAAACTAACATTCCACTGTACACCACTCAAAACTCACCTGACAATGGACGTTGAAAAGTACAGGTGGTTCCCACTCCACATCTCCTTCAAAATCATATCTAAGGTTGAGATTGTCTGCCGTTATCAAGCCTAGGTCCTCTAACCTGGGGACGACAAAAGGAAGATTCATCATCATCATAATCAATAATCATCATCAACATCACCATCATCATTTTCATCATCATCACCTTCTTCATCATGTTAATCATCATCTTCTTAATCATCATCTTAATCATCATCATCATCATCATCATCATCATCATCATCATCATCATCATCATCATCATCATCATCATCATCATCATCATCATCATCATCATCATCATATTTATCATCATCATCATCATCATCATCACCATCATTATCATCAACAACAACATTATAATCATCATCACCATCATCATCACCATCATCATCATCATCATCATCATCATCATCACCATCATCATCATCATCATCATCATCATCATCATCATCATCATCATCATCATCATCATCATCATCATCATCATCATCATCATCATCATCATCATCATCATCATCATCATCATCATCGTCAACATCGTCACCATCATCATCATCGTCATCATCGTCATCATCATCATCATCCTCCTCCTCCTCCTCATCATCATCATCATCATCAACAACAATGCTTTTGAATCGCTACCTTAGTACATTGTATTCAACTTACGCATTGTCTATGACTAATTCCTGTTTCCATATAATGTCGCTCGTTGAGAAGACAATCTTTATGTTTCCATTCGCTGCTGCCGGGGTCCATTTCAGTCTCTCGTCCCTCCATTTCTGAAGGTAAACGAACAACTCTCGTTTGGATTCAACTCCAATCATTAAAAATAACTAACACATTTGTGATACGTTTGTGATCTCTGAAATGCATTCCATTTTCAATTATCAAACCCATTATGATATTTATCGATTTACCACTTACTAACAGGATTTGAAATCGCCATGTGTAGCATGCAGATTAATAATCAATACATAGAGGCCCAACGTTCTGTTTTTTCACTGAATTCAAAAGAATAATATCGTTGTTTTCGTTGATATCTTTGAATGTTTCATTTGTAATGTTGGGCGATAATGTAAAATATAAATGGAATGCTGCTTTAAGCACCGATGATATAGAGAATATTTGTTGGCTCCGGCGGAATATAGAATTTAATTCACAAGTAATCGTGCTAAAAAAAGGACAAAAATAGTTTCGCCACAAGTGAAACTATTTTTTATTATATGATAAGGAGTGAATTAAAATCGAAATAAAACCGAATCCAACATATTTTATTTTTGATTTTGTCTCTTGCGCCGTTTATTTACATTTTAAAAGTTGAAACAATGTTGCTGGAAATGACGTCATTTCACATTAAACCAGTAAAATTATCGATAATTTCACTGTTATTTTTCTTTGTTTGAAAAAGTGAATTATCAGTTTTAATTCACTGATACTTCTGTATAAACCACAGGACAGCATTCTGTAAAAAAATGTTGGTTCCTAATTAAATGTGAATACTCGCACATATTCGTATAGTTTTACAACTGTTTGCATTGTCATGAAAACGCTGCATTGTATTGAAAAAATCGGCTCATGTGTCAGGTATTTCAGGACCGTACTACGTACTGTTTACAACTGAAAAATATTGGTAATTGTATTACGTGAATCTTCACGACGTTGCTTTCAATTCGTGAAACGACGTCATTTAAAACACAAGTTAATGTCGCGCTGTTCGACAAAAAAAAGTAAAACTATTTATTTATATATAGCGATTTACTTCAAATTCTTGGACGTACAGTCTTAAAAAAAACATGAATGCAATGCGCTTTGTTTTTATTTTCTGGTTGATTTCATGTATTGGTTACAGTTCGATGTTGCAAGTTGAATTCTTACCAGCTCCATCCAACCAGCAACTGTGAACATCTGGTTAAGAAGATCCTGAAAACCACATTATTAGGCATCAATCAGCACGTGCAGGTGCGTTAAAATTAACATTAAATAGACCGCCGTAACTTTGGCGGCTACATGAATCTTTGAATTGTTTATGATAAGGTCAGTGACTCCTTCGGTGAGCGCATTGGTTGATGCTAAGCAACCGGGTTCAGTTTTCGCTCCCGGTTGAAAGTGTGTTCCCCATCCTTATTTTGTGTTCCTGCTGCTACTCCAGCTTTCCCCATGGCACAGAACCGCAACAACATAATTGAGAAGAGTATTGCAATATTGTGGAAAAGATTCTCATGTTTTCACAGGGAGCCTTCAAGACGTTATCCAATATTGATCACGCCGAACTTTTTAGTGCAACAATATTTTAATATGCGATGCCGTATACTAGATATGCCGAGTTCTGTACAAATTACGTCTAACTCAGACTGTAGTACAGTGTGGAATTTGTTACGGTAAAAAACATAATATGTGAGCCTGAACCTATTAAAACGTTTGTATTTACGTGAACATGAATCGTGTTACTTAGAGTGTACTGTGAATCGATGCCAAGTTTGCCGATGACGGCATTGACTTATTGGAAGCGGCGAGAGAAAAAAGTTGAGTGTTTAATATGGTAAATTAGCGTAGTATTCATACCAGTTGATCGATACCTAGGATGCCGATGCCGACTTTGACCTCTGTGGTAGCATTGGGACGGGAAATAGGATCGTAACCTGCATCAAGCACAGTGTTGCTGCGTATTGCTGTTTCATATGCGGCAGTGTACTGACCGAGTAAAAACCGCGCTCCTGAAATTAGTAACATCGCTTTCAATCGCTTTCAATGGAAAATAATTTAACATATTGTAATCTGGAAATATGTTTCATTTGCCGTAACATTATATGGGGTGTTCTTTCTATGAGCTTAACTTTTTTTAAAGAGGCATTGCAACTTTCTTTTGCATGTAAATGATTGGTCTTTACTTATGCTGGTTGGACAATAGACACCAGAAAGGTAAAATAGCGCTATTATACATTTGTATTCTTTTATTTTAAACAAAAATGAAACAGCCCTTTCTTGTCAACGTGTCTTATGCAATCGTGATTATGGTATTGCTGTTGTTCACTTTTGCCACATTATATGGACACAATAAAGAACACCAATACCATAATCTGAGCTCAATGATTTATTCAGTCTATGTCAACAAATTGGTACCATAAACTGGATCAAATGATTTCAAGCTCTTGTAAGAAAAAAGTACAACTTTGAAAATTTAAATAGTAAATATAACCTTTGGCAGCTCTATGTTATTTAAATTTACCCAATGTATGCCTATTCAATTGGAAACTTTACAGACAATTAATAGAAAAAGTGACTGACATGTTTCGGTTTCGTTGAATGTACTCATAATTATTTTTTCCTATGAATTTTTGTTATAATACAACACTCGTTTATATATTTCTTTTAAACAGAAATTAATCGAATATTATAGTAAAACGTACTGAAATCCAAAATAGTTTTAGTGATTTTAAAAGTTGAACAGACTGCCGCGATACCTGGCCCTGCTTAAAATGTCACACAAAAATACTTAATAAGTCTTTTATGCCAATTGTAATCAGATCCACTTATTAGTAAAAGTTATAATATTTGGAAGAATCTTAATCAATTTAACAAAAAAGAAGACAACAGGTTTAATATCTATAACAAAACATCTGGGCATTTGGGGGCAATGTAGAATATGATACCTCTGTACATTCAGAATGTATACATTATTTCTGTAGTGCAAGCGATATACAAGAAATATTTCCTTATCATCTATGACAAGCGTTTATAAAATATGTATTATCGTATCGATTCAAATTGCTGATTATCCATGATAAATGGAACTATATTTTTAACATTTTCTTTATCTTTAAACAAGCCCCTTTAATTGCCTATCAAATCTTCTGTTAATAAATGCGACCACCTCTTTGAGCGTACGAGTTTATATTCGACGCTATTCTTCACAAAATTGCGATGTCCAAAAAAGTATTATTCTCAAATATCGAAGGCGTCGTTTTAACTTTTACACTCGTTTATTTTGCATATGCACGAAGATAATCTTGTCATGCTTTCTAAAATATTGTGTTGGTATAAAACTGATGACGTAGTTCCATTATTAATACATGCGAACCCCCTATACTTGTTTAAAGTGTTTAATTTCTCTAAAATTAAAACAAAACAACATGATATATATTAACCTTTTATTTTGCAGAAACATGAACAATGTGTAATAATATTATTCAAAAAATCTATAAAATAATTATCTTAGCATGTTAAGAATACAACTGCGTAAATATTGCTCAGAATATACGCGTATTTATTTCTAAATTTCACTTGATATTGATATAGCACTGGTAGAAATCTTGATTGTCTTAAATACGAAATTGAGCTCGTTAAATTACTAACATTTTCCGAAAAGAAAGCTCCATATATAATGTAACAAAAAATCAAGTCACATAAAGTACAACGTTACATATGTTTCCACCGCAAACATTTAAGTAATTATTGTTTATTTAAATAGAAAATCAGTTCTTACCAATCATTACCAGGACGCAAATTATATGTTGGATGGCCCTCATGCTGTTTGAACACTATTTCGTATTCCTATGAGTCCTCCAGCGTATAAAATCTTTAACCGATCGGTATTAACCTTATCAACGAACTGTTATGGCGCAATACAAACAAAACATTAACATGTGTTTTTTGCGTGATTTTATAACAACATACTTAATTAGCTAGGATAGTCTTTAAAACGCGTGTAGCCAAGCTGAATAAATTAATACATTACGGGAAAATACATTCCAAAAATGAGTACATATACACATACGCTAATTCATTAAAATTAATACGCGAGACAACAGGGGCAGTGGGCGAAGCCAACCTACGACTCACACCCCGATATCTACTGTCTCTAAGAATACTGAAGCAATATTTGAGAAGCCTTTCAAGTACATAAATATCTACTCAAAACTGTTCAAACTACTTATATTATAATCGTATTTATTAACGAATATTTATAAAGAGGTAAGTATTATATTAAACAATTACTTTTGTTATAGAGCATAACCGCATAAGCCAATCCCTATTCCTAGATCGACTTACGCGTTGTGACGTCTCATAGATCAGCCGTAGATTGTTCGAGATCGGCTTCTTATGTGCGCTGATTTAAATCGTATTAAAGTAATATTATGCGCATTTTTCACTGTTAAATTGAGCTGAAAATAATTAACAGGCCAAACGAGTTAGTTAAAATGTGGTAACTGACCAATTATCTGCAACGTATCTTGCTACCAGTTGTTTATAAAAAGTATATATATTATATTCGATAGTGTACTTGACTGTCCCAGTCCTCTAAGCCGAGCGGAACTGTCTTTTTCATTAGGATCGGAGTTAGTGTTCGTGTGTCGTATGAATAGATATCGTTGCAGGAAATTAAAATGATCCGTAAAACAAAATTGTGTCTTTTTGAGTCGTATGAACGAGTTTGCACTAAAATTAAATTTAGATTCACATCGTACATGCATGATCAGTTGTCAAACGAAATACGGTTGATATTTAAATGCATTATTTTTCTCTTTCCTGGATATTGTTTTAGTATGTTGATGCTGCATTAACAAATATAAGTGTATATGAATTGAAAAAAAATTAAATAAACAACGGTTGCGATAGACACCTATAAACATGGCATATAATGTTAGATGCGCATATTATCACTTTAACCCATTTATGCTTAGCGTCTAGAAAAAAGGCCTTGGCAAACAGCGTAGACCCAGATTAGACGTCGCATGATGCGGCGTCTCATCAGGGTCTGCGCTGTTTGCTTGAAGGAATTTCTGTAAGAAGTATTCTAAATATAGAAATAAATATACTAGACATCCCTTTTTGGAAATAAATTAATCCAATTTAAAAGGATGGGAGAGTTCACTAGGCATAAATGGGTAAATGTTAATTCATGTTTAACCCCTCCATTCCTAGATCGATTTATGCGTTGTGACGTCTAATGGATCAGTCGTAGATTGTTCGAGACCGGCTTCTTATGTGCGGTGATTTCAATTTTATTAACAGAGCCCGTATATATATATGTGTCGCGTTCTGAGAAAACTGGGCTTCATGCTTGTGTGTAGAGTGCCGTCTCAGATTAGCCTGTGCAGTCGGCACAGGCTAATCAGGGACGACACTTTCAGCTTTTATGGTATTTGATAGTTTCAAGGAAGTCTCTCTTAAACGGAAATCAAATTTAGGCGGAAAGTGTCGTCCCTGATTAGCCTGTGCGGACTGCACAGGCTAATCTGGGACGAAACTTTACGCATATGCTTTAAGCCCCGTTTTCTCAGATGACGACGCATACATAGCATATATATATATATATATATATATATATATATATATATATATATATATATATATATATATATATATATATATATATATATATATATATATATATATATATATATATATATATAGCATTGTTGCTGTGTGAGATGTCGCTCTTATTTAACGCAAATGTTTAAAGTTATCATTAAATATACACACACTAGGGTTGCAGATTCATTGACTGTGTCTGAATAATTTTGGAGATTAAAAAAGCACCGGTAAAGAAATATTTTCAAACTGACACGTTAAATAAGTTAATTGAGAAATTTCAATTTAATGAATACTTGCGTTATTATATTTCTTTGAGACGTTAGTTGACCATTTACTCGATTTAAAACACGTGTGATAGCCCATTACTCAATGAGCTCTTTACTTGTGCGCAAGGTGCAGAATGAACAGGGTATCTCAAGTTATTTAAATACATTTGCAAAACTCATACGTGCAAAACAGACAATTTGTCGTGCAGTTTGTGCCGATATCTTGAAGTATAAGAATCAATCATTGAATACATCTGAAATCGGTGACAATATTTCACGTAAATTAATGTAAAACATCAAATAACAGCAAATATTCTGTCTTCAAAGGTAGATTTTTCATGAGCGTTGACACATGTCCTTAATCGGAATGATCAATATAAGGTGCAAAAACACGCGTGATGATAAAGCTGTAACGGTAAATATTATTGATTAAACAATTGACTTAATTGTCTATGCTGTTCAATAAATAGATGTTTGTTTCGTTAAGTCGTATTAAAAATGCCGATGAATCGATGTATGTAACACAGTGACAGTGACACAGCATCATTTTTAATTGCCATATTTTTATAAAATATTCAACTGGTGTTACGATGCTTTTGAAAGGATGGATATAAACGCATCAAGTTAAGTTTATCTACATCACCACAATCACCACAATTGTGTATATTGGTACGAAACAAAATTTGCGACAAACATTTTTCGAAAAAAAAAATTGGGTACGAAAACAAATTTGGGTACGAAACAAAATTTGGGAACAAAAAAATTGGGACCGAAAAAAATTTGGGTACGAAAAAGAATTTGGGGATTTAAAAAAAATTTGGTACGAAAAAAGTTGGGTACGAACAAAAATTGGTAACGAACAATTTTAGGTACGGAAAAAAATGGGGGAACGGGAAAGTAGTACCTGTGGAAAACTTGACCCACAATCGCACATTTTCGGCCCTTTCCGTCAAATATCAGATAAGTTCATCGAAGGCAATTGTATGAATACACATTTCGAGAGTGGTAATGCGGTCCTACCTACGCGCGTCAAAATGTAAGCGAAATATATACACAAGTCTCTCAGGAATGTTTGAATTAACGAAGAAAATCGTGTTTTGATGTAAGTTTTTTTTTTAAGAAATGTGCGGAAAATATATTAAACAAGAGCTGTGTTTGTGAAACACAATGCCCCCTGCTGCGCAGCTTTGAAGCCATATATTTTACCTTTGACCTTGAAGGATGACTTTGACCTTTCACCACTCAAAATGTGCAGCTCCATGAGATACGCATGCATGCCGAATATGGAGTTGCTATCTTCAATGTTGCAAAATTTGACCTTTGACCTTGACCTTAAAGGATGACCTTGGCCTTTCACCAATCAATATGTGCAGCTCCATGAGATACGCATGCACGCCAAATATCGAGTTGCTATCTTTAATATTGCGAAATTTGACCTTTGACCTTGACCTTGAAGGATGTCCTTGACCTTTCACCACTCAAAATGTGCAGCTTCATGTGATACGCTTGCATGCCAAATATCGAGTTTATATCTTCAATATTGCAAAATTTGACATTGACCTTGAAGGATCTTGACCTTTCACCACTCAAAATGTGCAGCTCCATGAGATATGCATGCACGCCAAATATCGAGTTGCTATCTTTAATATTGCAAAATTTGACCTTTGACCTTGACATTGAAGGATGACCTTGACCTTTCACCACTCAAAATGTGCAGCTTCATGGGATACACATGCATGCCAAATATCAAATTATTATCTCCAATATTGCAAAATTTAACCTTTGACCTTTTACCTTGAAGGATGACATTGACCTTAACATTTCACCACTCAAAATGTGCAGCTCCATGAGATACACATGCATGCCAAATATCAAGTTTCTATCTTCAATATTGCAAAAGTTATGGGCAATGTTAAAAATTTCGGACGGACGGGCGGACGGATTGACACACTGACTGACTGACTGACGGGCAGTTAAACTGCTATAGGCCACCCTACCGGGGGCATAAACAGCAATAGCGATATTTTTCTAAGCCACAAAATTGTTATAGTTTGATATCACAAAATGAAAGTGAAAGTAGAACTGTCAAAAATGACATCCTGTCAATATGTTGTTTTTGCTGGCACGAGAGGGCGATTACACTCAATGTGTTCACATTTTTGCCATAGGCTTTGTCAATGACTTTTATAGTATGGGTAGCTTTGATATTATTATTGCTATCATGTAACTGCATGATTGTGTATATGTTTACAATACACAAAGCATAAATAATGATATAAATATACTGATTGAGCTTATAATAATCTGAGAACTATAGCCAGGTCAATTAAGGACTTAAAATACATTTTTTGTCCTGATTTCATGAAGAAATGACCATGCATGTCCTAGATTTCAAAATCAAGGCCCTGGTCTGACACATTGGTAACATTACCGTTAAACTGTTACCAGGCTTCTGAAATTAGTTTTTATTGAACTATGTAAGAAAATCTAAATCAGGCACTGATTTTTCTTGTTTTAAAACAGTCATAGATCAGTTGTGGCCTCTGGGTAATGACCAATTTTTGCTTACTTGTCACACCCTTAAAACTTTCCACACTTCTATAATAGCAAATCTGGATTTAGGTGATCTTCAATGGTAAATTTAAACTTTAGCTCTGTTACAAGAGTGCTGGTAAAGCCAAGTCACATATTTAAATCTAGGCCATGTCAAAATCAAAGTGTCAAACTTAATTGAAAGATGCGTTCTTTAATTATTGTCCAGTTGTTTACTACTGCTGTGAGTTTTTATATAATATAACTGATGAACATCATGTGAGAAAAAAATCACGTCATCATTGTATATCAGGTTTGGCAGCCTATTAGATTACAAAGTTGGCTTGTTTTCAATGTCGCTTCTGGGGATCAAACCCGTAGGGCTTTTAGTATAATTTTGAAATTTTTCGATCCCTCGAGAGTAAAAATAAAGTCAAATATTGCCGAATCGATTTTATTTGAGTCGGTTCATGAGAGATAATGGAGCTTGATTGGTCATTGTCGGCTCTGGAACTACTTACATGTACCCCGGGTACTCTTAAGTATACTTACATATATCCCGGGTACTCTTAAGTATACCTACATGTACTCAAGGTACGGTTAATATACGTAATTGTACTCGGTCCATATTAGACTGTTGTATTCGCGCCTTAAATCCGATGTCTTAAAACGCGCAACCGATTATCTTAAACAAACGTCTCTTCAAAAACACTGCATCAATATGCTTTTTTAGTATGCGTTCCGATAATATAGAGGCTATTCTACAGAAAATTGACATAAATGTCTACATATAATTAATACAAAAAAGTCGACAACGACTGATTTAGGGTTAAATTTCCCGGGTAAATTTTAGTATATTTACAGTACCCGGGATACATGTAAGAGTATCCGGGGTACATGAACGTAGTACCCGAGCCGAAAATGAACAATCGAGCGATAATGGAAGGTGCAATATCTCTCACGCCCCCTAGCATCGTCTTTAGCAGTATTCAATTCTCAATAGGAAAGTGCTTGAGCCATTGATCCCGAGGGACAAGAACAACAATTGGTTAATGTTCGAAATAAATAATTTGATTAATGACAATTATATTATTTGAGCCAGGTCACAGGAAAAGCGCAGTCCAATCAGTATCAAATTAGATTATTTGTTATTGTCAGAAAACCGCTTTTAAGCAAACAGCTTTTAAGGCTGATCTAGATCCAAACTGGCCACAATCGCCTTAGTGCCTCTTTTACTGTGACACGGTTCATTTAACTTTAAAATGATATAAAAGTACTCACATAGAGTAAAGAGTTTGAAATCAATGCTGAATTGCAGGACAGCTTGGTGATCTGCAAATCCCCGATGAAATGTTGATATCGGGTATCATAGTCATTCAATAAGTCGCAAAATGCTCGAATACAATTTATAAAGCAAAATGTGACTTTAATTGATGACTAAAAATACCAGTAGGTCAGTTTTGCCGTGTCAAGCTGTTATGACCCAGAAAGTTCTTCATTCACATCGAGTATATATCCTTCGAATTCCATCTATTGTTGTCATAAGCGGAGATTTAGTGAATACATTTTTCATATATCCTAAATGACAGCTTCTAAATAGCGAAACAAGCTAATGCATGCTGTAAGAAAGTTTTGACACGAGACTCTTATGGGGGCGGCCATGTTGAATGTTGAAACACGAACGACAACTCTGCTAGGCGAATGTAGAATTACCGAAATCCCCGCTACAAGTCAATATTTTTCAACAGAAGTGGGATATTGTTGTTAAGTTTTTGACTGTACCGCTGCTTTATAATATAAAAAAGCCCCAGATGAATTTTTGACACTTGAAGGTCTTTACAACGGGGATTTCGGTACCTGATCGTGCTTGTGCAAATATGCAGTATGAATTCATACAGGGAATCCCAATAATAATGTTTATATTTTATTTTTCACGATCAAATTTTGATAAAAACAATGTTTCATCAGTGATTTCAGTGTATTTTGAAATATTCTATAGTAATAACCGCAGTATTTTGAGATATAATCAATATTAAGGGGGATTTCTGGGGATTTTGGTGAATTTCTGCGGATTTCGGAGGATTTTGGTAATTACGGGGATTTCGGTATTTCTACGACCCGAGCATTATCGCAATCGGACTGGCTCGGTCTTTTACATAGGTCGCCATTGTGAAGATTTTTTTAATGGTATCATACCTTAGACGATGCTGAAACAGCATCGTCAAAAATGACAGTCTGTACTTGTCATAATACTGGGTAATTTTACATTCAAGATTCATTCGATCAATGCTTGAATACATATGATATCAAGATTAATTAAATAAGATGGCCATATGTGTGAACGATTAGAGTAGCCGTTAAGCAGTAAAATACATTCCGAAGAAGACAGAAGTTTATAAAATGTAAACCGATACTGGCGATAAGAGTCTTGGATCTCATTGATCTTACAATAACAACGTTTACTGTTAGACGTAAGCGTCATTGTACAACGAATTATATTCAACCGAACCGTGATTCTTGAACGACAAGAGCTCACAGTTTACTTTTTTGAAGTGAAATCATAATATTTCGAATGTGTCGTTATAACCATTTTTCCTTGAATATGCCGCTATAAAGTGAAATTTCCGAGTGAATGTAAATACCCTTGAAGATCTATTTATGTTTACTTCCGTACAGTCTTACGATATTTGGACCATGCCCGTTTATTGTAAGGTAACGTGAGCTACTTCAACCTTATTTGGGCGATTGCCTTCTGCAATTCGCCCCATAGGTAACATAATATGCGTATACGGAAGAAAGTAGTCCGCTACTGCATTTAACCATTTTACATCCAGATTGTGCATTCGCAAACAAAATATCTCCGATGAGCGTGTTCCATTTATGGCAAAGTTTTTTCAATGTGTCATTAGCACCCGAGTAACACGCAGTCCTTATAGATGGTGAAAATGCGACGAAATATCGGTTTAATACTAAACTATCTACACTTTACCGATGCAGCTCATTTCATTTATGAAAATTCACAAATATGTGTCGTATTTAATTAGATTCATTACATACTTGATACACACATTTGGTAATCACTTGAGTTTGTAAATGTCTTGATACAATTTTCATTTAACTGTTTCTACGATACATGTTGTTTTTAACTCCTCATGCCACAATCTATTTTGACCTCGAAGTACATGCATAATGTGTGCGATTTTTCTTTCGGAACCTCGTATTGTATTATTGTTACGTGAAAATTGCCATTCGTCTAATACGACAGAGAAAGATGCAAATAAATGGCGATCTTAGGAATCTTGCGAATCTGATATGGTAAACTGGGCATGAACAACGGGGAACTGGGAAAACGAGATTTGGACGTGGGGAATTTACAATGGGGATCTTTGGCATCGGACATTGGAATTAGTTGAATCAAAAATGTTGTCATGGGAATCTGATATCGGGATGTTCGCACTTGACATTTGGATACGGGTCATCAGAAATGGGGATACGGACACTGTAATGTGTGTCTTATGTCGCGTCTTTCCTGGGTATCGTTGACACTTGAAATGTATCTTGGTATCATTAATGGGATCTTCGGAATCTGAAAAAAAGATCTTACGCACGAGAAAGGGTGACCTGTGTGTCTTACATATGCAACTTGGACGCTTGAAATGGTGACTAGTATTATTTGGATGTGAATTTTTGTATCAAATGTATCATCTTCTTTGCTAAATACGTCATCTTGCATTCGTTTCAAGGTACCATCTTCCTTGCGCCATCCGTCATCGTACAGTCGTATCAAATGTATCATCTTCTTTGTTACATACGTCATCTTGCATTCGTTTCAAGGTACCATCTTCCTTGCGCCATCCGTCATCGTGCATTCGTTTCAAATGTATCATCTTCTTGCTAAATACGTCATCTTGCTTTCGTATAAAGGTGCCATCTTCCTTGCTCCATCCATCATCGTGCATTCGTATCAATTGTATCATCTTCTTTGTTACATACGTCATCTTGTATTCGTATCAAGGTACCATCTTCCTTGCGCCATCCGTCATCGTGCATTCGTATCAAATGTATCATCTTCTTTGCTCCATCCGTCATCGTGCATTCCTGGTAAGGTACCATCTTCATGGCTCCATCCGTCATCTTGCATTCCCGTCAAGGTGCCATATTCCTGGCTCAATCCGTCATCGCGCATTCATGTAAAGGTACCATCTTCCTTGCTCCATCCGTCATCGTGCATTTGTATCAAGGTGCCATCGTTTTTACTCCATCCCATATCATGCATTCGCATCGAAGTACCATCTTCCTTGCTTCATCCATCATTGTGCATTCGTGGCAAGGTACCATCTTCTTTGCTCCATACGTCAGCGTGCATTCGTACCCGTGTACCATCTTCCTTCTTTGTTCCATCCATCATCGTGCATTCGTATCAATGTACCATCTTCCTTGCTCCATCCATCACCGTGCATTCGTGTTAATGTACCATATCCTTTGCTCCATCCATCATCGTGCATTCGGGTCAAGGTACCATCTTCTTTGCTCCATCAATCATCGTGGATTCGTGTCAAGGTACCATCTTCTTGGCTCCATCCGTCATCGTGCATTCGTGTCAAGGTACCATCTTCTTGGTATTAAGAAATAATTCCGTCATCGTGCTTTCGCTTCAAGATACCATCTTCTTTGCTCCATCCATCATCGTACATTCGTGTCAAGGTACCATCTTCTTGGCTCCATCCGTCATCGTGCATTCGTGTCAAGGTACCATCTTCTTTTCTCCATCCGATATCGTGCATTTGTATCGAGGCACCATTTTCTTTAATCCATCCGTTATCAAGCATAATGATAATGTACAATTCTCATTAAACCATCCATCATCTTGACTTTGTTTCAAGGTGAATCCTTCTTGCACAATCCGTCATCGTGACTTCGGATCATGGTACCGTCGCCCTTGCACTATCCGCCTTGGTGACTTCTTGTCAATGAACCGTCATCCTTGCACCATTCTGCTTGGTGACTTTTTGTCGATGTACCATCGTCCTTGTACCGTCAGTCATCGTGACTTATTGGCAAGTAACCATCGTCTTTGCAGTATCTGTCATCCTGTCTTCGTGTCAATGTTTCATCTGCTTTGAACCACTCGTCATCGTGTTTTTATGTCAAGGTATCAACGTCCTTTCACAATCTGCCTTTGTATTATCGAAATTTACACAGTTAGACACACTTGGGACTTCATACTTTTGTACGCTCGGGGTTCGGTTTTTATTTATTCAAAAACGAGAGCCTTACCAAAGCACCATTTCCTATGTCGGGTTCAATAATGTTCCAATTTTATTCATTTCAAGATGAATGCATTTTACAAGGCGACGCACGAGTACAACACGTGTTACGGATTCACGTATGATTCAGTATGATTCATGTTGTATGGGCAATTTCTGGTAGACTCTACGACATTTGTTAAATGATAAGGATATGAAGTCGTACAGCAGGATGGTGCATCGATGATGACATAGACGTAGGCTAAAGATGGCGGATGTTGCAATTAGTTTGGTACGATGACAGGAATAAAGGGTGACAATTAAACAACGGCGAGAGTACGATGCCATGAATTAATGGTGACTTTATACAATGACAATAGCACACAGACACGAAGGCACAATTTCAATTAATGAACGTTGGTCTGATAAGTTAGATCCCTTCAGACAACACTACGAACATCTAGTTTTTATAAACAATGTCCTGACTCCGTGCCGACTCTTATTCCACGAAATCAATTTGACTCCTTAAAACCAAAAATACCCCGATAGTTTCTCGAAAGACACATCTGACTGAGAACCTGAATGTTATTTGCAACACCTTACTGTCTGGTGTACATGGCCAATCACGCCGAACAAGTTCGAATAATTTCCGATGCTCGTCACAATGTATCGAAACTGATTCGAAAGAGTCAAGAAGCAAACCGTTCGATAGCGTCACGATGTTTTAGTGCGATTGTCGTTGCAGTATGTTTAGAAACTGTCAGGAGTCTTTGTCGGGAATGTGTAAGGCGTTAACTGAAAAGCGAATACTATTAACACTGGTCGATTCAAGTATAACTTGCGAACACTTCAGGCAAATAATAAAGCATAGGTTATTTAAGATCGTGAAAATGGCGATAGCTGCAAGTACCTTTTAAATATTCAAGCTTATACAACAAATTTGACTGCCATTGCTTTAAGTAACTCTTTAAACATTTAACATAATACAATTCCATTTTAATTTTGCGCACGCTTTAATAAAATACACAAGCACATGTACAGGCTATAGGTGGACACAAATTTGCTTCGAGGATTGCGTTACAAACGGCTGCATATATAAATTAAACAAAAAACAACAAATGTGTTATTATTGTATCACGTGGTAAATTAATTGAACAAAGTGAAAAGATCTACACTACCACAATCAATATGTTAATAATGTAATCAATTATTGTGCGGATGTGGATTTTGACACCTTTGTTAACGAAAATCCTATTTTGAACATTAAACACAGCAACGTGCGAAACATGTTATGTGCACGTCCGCAAAAAAGGTGACGCAGTAAAATCGCTAATAAACTAGATACTATTTAAATCATAAACGCTAACATATTTGATGTCCTATCTCATGTCAATAATTACACAATTTAGCTCAATGTACAAAACATGTTGATTGGCGTGAGTTATGTTTATACAGATTGTTCAAGTGCTTGAACTTAAAATGTGAACGGGAAGCTTCGATCAATATTTGACATTGTACGATAACAGTTACGGAAAGCAAACATTTGATATAAATGTGAACAATTCATACTCTGTTTCTACAAACGATTCAGGCACTATTCAACTATTCATTTGTACAAATGTTGTGCTCGACAACGGTCAACCATTTTCGTTTAAAGAAACTCTTATGAATGGAGCAAAGCGCCTTTTGTTGAAACATACATCGTCAAAACATTAGTATTTTAATGACGTGTCCATGTTTGTTTAAAGTCAAGTTCTAGCATGGTGTGGTGCGTGTACAAAGCAAAAATCATTTTCAGTCTACTGTTTCACGCTTAAAAGGGATGACTGAATCGGCAATCCTTGAATAAATAAGGTGAACAATGTACACTTGTATCGCTTTCTTCGTGTCAATATAATGACACAAGGTGAGTAATAAAGGGTATTTCCACTAACGCATCGTTCATTGCATTGTGCTGTCTATTTCGTAAAAAAATCTAATTAGATAACGTATCCTTATGTTAGCAAAGTTTAAACACGTTTTAAACATTTTAACAAATACATGGTTTGATTTGTTTAGTAAAAAAAAGTTTGAACGACATTATTCGACGGAAGGGCCAGGTGTGGTCACAATGCGCACGGGAGTCGGATGTCCAAGGGTCAAGGTTACTGTGGATATGGATGGCGTCCATATTCCATACCAAAGACCGCAGATTGTAGATGCCATAAGACTCATCCAAAACAAACAGGATTACTTGTACAAAAGTGTCAGGACATATCTCAGCGATACTAACAAGGATGCTACTTGCCCTTGTCCAGAAACACAACTATAGTTATGTTTTCGCACCAATGGCATCTACGGCGAGAGATTGCACACATTAAACTATGAATATTTTCAGGCGAATGACAAATAACTTCAAACTTATTCTCTTGAACTTTTTTGATATCCTTAAATGTCTGTTTGTATACATTGGTTTATTTATAACACATATAAATAACACTTTTTCATATCGAATGGAATATTTGTATGCCCTTCTGCTTGTTTCTATAGAAATCATGTCAAACGAAGAATTCTAAATTGTGAACATGCTAAGAATAATTATAAGAAAATAGATAAGTGTAAAAAGTAGATATGATTAAAGGTTACTCGACTCTTAATTTTTAAGGAAAAGCACTTTTGGAAAATTACAATCTAGCATTTCAACACAATGAATTTTTTTTTTTTATTGGACATAGTTGGTATATGTGTTGATGGTGTAATTGATAGTGTTTGTTTTAAACATGATGTGTGTATTCCTATGAAAAACTAAATGATATGTTTTGAAAATATGTGAGATTGGTTTAGAAAAAAATATGATTTAAATTGTATGGTTTGCTGGTCGATGTAAATATAGTGGACTTTGTTGCTATGCAACGCATGTTAGATTACAGTTTTACGTTTGTCACAACTATTTTTAGAACAAATATATATCTAATAACATATATTTAACAAAATAAATGTGTTGTTTAATTTAATTGTATGTCTTGTTCATAAGTGTGGATTTTGATGTAACATACATCTGAATGCGATTTATACTTGAAAACGTTGTAAACGTTGTAAACGTCAAAACACCTCTGCAGTTCTGTTACTAAAATAAAAGATTCTCAGTAAGTAATGGGGCTATACCTTTAAATTTGGTATCATAATAACAAGCACAGAACAGTCTTTATCAATCTATAGAAAACAGAAAATGTGAAAATTTGTCACAAATACAGGTTTTTTGACGACATGACTCATATATATATTTGTGCCATGTTCTCTGCATTGTGGCATGCGAATATAATGTATCTGTGATGTTTCGGACTGTGACATTATCAATTATCTGCATTCGCTGTAGAAAACAAGACCATCATGTTGTATGCATAACAAGTATTTTGAATTTAATGCCGCTATATTATTTCATTTTTAAATTATATCCTTTTTGACGGCTCCAAATTAAAACGTAAATCAAAAGAATGACGTACAATGTCAAACATTCGGACGTATCTTAACAACTTTCACAAAGTTTTCTTATAAGTGTCAAACTTGCGAGTCAAAACATGATGTTTTGCTAGCATTTTCATATGGCGCAGTTTAATTTTGTGTCGATAACTTTCAGAACCAATACGTTTTCAACAGTATGTGGCAATGTTATAGCAATATGCATACAATTCTGCTTGCAAAAAAGGAGACGCATACACATCAAAATTTAATCAAACGATCAAATGAAGTCATAAGACGTCTAGTTTTAAGGGATAATATGCCGATCATGCCATATTAAATGAAATAGCACTACAAGGTATTTGGAAGAATACCGTCACTGTTATTAAAATACGTAACATAGTGGTGTGTAACCCGTAACGGTCATGTTTGTTTACTTCCTTTAAAACATATTTATAATTTTGAAAGTTTATACGTTATACAAACAATTCCAATTATTGCCATAAGTGAATTCAACAACAATGAACTACACAAGATGTATTTTTACTGCTGTTTTTATCCTTTCACGGATCGGTGAACGTTTTATCCAAGATGACATATTCCCCACCCACTTACTTCAACAAGGGTCGACTATTGATGTTTCATATGGACAGTTGGTATTTTATGAAAAATTTGTTACTTCTTATTCTACAACAGACAGAAAGAGAAACACTTTATATCGATGTTGTAACACCAAACATCAACTTCCTATATTATTATTGCTTTGTGGTGACGTTCATCCTTGCCCTGGGCCATCTGATCAGGGGAGTCGTTCTTCTCTAACATCCGACCAGTCGTGTGCATCCAATGACAGCCAGTACAAGGTGTTTAGGAATCGTGGCTTACATTTCCTTCACTTAAATGTCAGAAGTTTGATCCCCAAGCTAGACGAGATAAGATTACTAGCCAATCGTACACGTGCAGCTTGTATATGTCTTACTGAGACATGGCTAGATGATACAGTTTCAGACTCTGAAGTCTCCATTCCAAACTATGTTATTAGGCGGCACGACAGGAATCGACATGGTGGCGGGGTGTGTGCTTATATTCGACAAGACCTAGCCTTCAACCCTAGAGATGACATGACGAGAAATGATCTTGAGGCCACATGGATTGACATTTTGCTACCTAAAAGTAAACCAATACTTTGTGGCACTATATATCGTCCACCAACACAACTGAACTTTTTTGAAATGTTGGAATCTTTGTGTTCAGAATTTGTTCATGTTGAAAATGAAACTGTCATATTGGGAGATTTTAACGTAAATGTTTTAATCAAATGTTCTCTGGTTGACAAACTATTATCTTTTAAAAATATATTTAATTTGACACAACTTATTCAAGAACCTACTAGAATTTGTAATACTTCATCAACATGCATAGACTTAGTTCTTGTATCAGATAATGATTTAATTTCTCATTGTGGAGTCATTGATTCATCAATAAGTGACCATTGTATTGTTTATTGTACACGCAAGAAATTAAATATGTCAATTGGTAAACATTACAATGTACACACCAGATCATTGAAAAACTACAGTAAAGAAAACGTTGAACAATGTCTTTTATCTACAGACTGGAGTAGTGTCTTACTAAGTGACAATGTCTCTGTAGCTTGGGATAATTTTAAAAGTATATTTTTATCTGTTCTTGATGGCATTGCACCTGTAAAAGAAGTTAGATTTAAACAACGCACTCAGCCTTGGATAACTCCTGATATTTTAAATAGTATCCAGGCAAGAGACAAAGCTTTTCATGTATATAAGATAAATAGAATGGAAGAAAGTTTTTAATAATTTTAAGGAGTTGAGAAATAAAGCTCAGTCACTTATCTGTAAGGCCAAGAAACATTATTTTTCAGATAAACTGGAACAGTATAAAAACAATTCTAAATCTCTCTGGGACACACTTAAGAAGTTAGGTCTTCCCACTAAAAAAGGGAACTCTTCATCAAGTAGCATAGGGCTTCAGATTGATGGGCAAATTTCCTTTGACAAATTTACAGTAGCTGAAAAATTTAACTCATTTTATACAACAGTTGCTTCTATACTTGTTGAGAAACTTCCAAAAAGTTTTAATAAATATGGCAAGAATTTTGTAAGTAATTACTACGCTACTAAAGGTGTTGTGCCAAATAGTTTTTCATTTTCCATTGTGTCTGAAAATACAATTTTAAAGCATACACATAAATTAAGTGCTAATAAGGCCTCAGGTTTGGATGGCATTCCTGCTAGATTTGTTAGGGATAGTGCTTCTTTCATATCTTGTCCCCTTGCTCATATTGTTAACTTGTCAATCATACAGGGTTCTATTCCTGATGACCTCAAGTCAGCGAGAGTTATTCCCCTCTATAAGAAAAGTGTTAAGACTGAGATTGAAAACTACAGACCGGTTTCGATCTTAAGTATCATTTCAAAGATCCTTGAAAGAGTAAGTTATGACCAAGTTGAAGGTTACTTGAATGACAAAAAGCTTCTGTATAGCTATCAATCAGGATTTAGGCGTGGCTATTCTACAGACACCTGCCTTACCCATATATCTGATTATATTCGTTTTAAGATGGATGAAGGTAAGATGGTTGGTATGATATTGTTAGACCTACAGAAGGCCTTCGATACCGTCAATCATAGTATTTTAATCATGAAACTTGAGGCTATTGGTCTCCATAGTGACGCAGTCAGGTGGTTTACCTCCTATCTCTCCGATCGCCATCAGGTTGTTGACGTATCAGGTACTATGTCCTTCGAGGCCTCCATCTCATGTGGTGTTCCTCAGGGCTCCATTTTAGGTCCCCTTTTATTTTTAATTTATGTGAATGATATGGCCGCTGTGGTAAGAAATAAAATTTTACTTTATGCTGATGATACTGGCATCCTGGTAGCTGGTAAACACATTTCAGAAATTGAATCCATTCTTTCTAGCGATCTCGTACTTATAAGTGAGTGGTTAGTGGACAATAAACTTTCCCTACATCTTGGTAAAACAGAATCTATATTGTTTGGCTCAAAGCCCAAACTAAGGTCAAATTCTCAGTTAAATGTCTCTTGCAATGATGTGTCAATTACTCTATCAAGTTCTGTTAAGTACCTAGGTGCTGTATTGGACCAGTTCCTGTCTGGTAAAACCATTGCTAGATCAATTATAACAAAGGCAAACTCAAGGTTAAAGTTCCTATACAGAAATAGTAAGTTCTTAACATTGCACACCAGAAAACTCCTTGTCATGTCTCTTATACAGTGCCACTTTGACTATGCCTGCTCTTTTTGGTACCCTGGTCTTATTCAGTCACTTAAAAATAGGCTTCAAACTACACAAAACAAGATGATTAGGTTTGTTCTGAATATGGATAACAGATCACATGTTGGTCAAGAACAGTTTTCACATTTAGGTTGGCTGCCTGTTTCAAAAAGAGTAGAACAGATCATACTTTGTCATGTACATAAGATTAAAAATGGCCTTGCACCAGAGTATATGGGTGAGAATTTTAAGCCAGTGTCTGGCGTACATAATCGTTGTACTAGGTCTAATATGGTAGCTCAGCCAGAATCTGATCATTTTGCTGAAAATTTTACATTTGAAGACTCTGGTCGTTTTTCCAAACCAAGAGTAGGAAGTTTTGGTTCTAAAACATTTACATATAATGGTATCTGTTTATGGAACAATCTTCCTCAAAACATCAGGGATGTACCTAAACCTAACAATTTCAAGGGTGCCATCAAGAAACAGTTTTTAGAGTCTTTATAGCTTTTTATAGTATAATTTTTATTATGAATTTTATGTTCTGTTAAAATACTGTGATACATTTTTAAGTCTTATGATCAATAAGATGCAAGGATCTCATAATTATTCTTTAACTTATAGTATGCTACAAAGTGTGTTTATTAACTACCTATGCAGTGTGTAACTTTCTTATGCAACTTCTGTGATAATAATGAACATGTGATTATATTTATTCATTCTTAATCAGTAATATACTTTATTAAACAGTACATATTTGATACATATACATTATTAAAATCTAATACATGACTGTTTCATGGTTACTGCCACCAATAACAAGGACCACAATGGAAATAAGTGAAAATCATTTTTCTCTTTTTTGTGTTATCCTTGGTATTGTGTGTGCATTCCATGGTTTGCTATGTATATTGCTGTGATAATATATTTTATATTGTCTGCATTATGTAGTAACTATATAATGTTCATATGTTTACCAAATAAAATCAATCAATCTACGTATTTCAAATCGAACAGTTAGACCACACAATGTCGAATTTTGTTTATGTATGATTGTGGGGAATTGTTTACATTAATCGCTATATTAAATGCGGATGTGATTATAACATAGCTGCTGGTATAAAAGGAAACACTATGTGTCTAATGCACTTAACTTATAAGGCAGTATATATATATATATATAGGCCCGTGCGAACGGACCCGGAAATTCCTACAGAGGACGTCATCGTGATGATGGATACTGTGTTGGAGAGAAACACTTTCTCATTCAACGACGAACACTTTATACAGACAGAAGGGACGGCTATTGGCTCACGCCTCGGGCTGAACTATGCATCAACCTACATGGGTGCTTGGGTAGAGACACTGTTCCGGCGGTCAGAAAAGCAACCACTCGCTTACTTCCGGTTTGTGGATGATGTGTGGGGCTTATGGACAGATGGTATCGAGGCACTTAAAACTTTCCACACACAAGGAAATGGAATCAACCCTCGCATTGAACTCAAGCTCCGCTATTCTTCAGAAAAACTATAGTTCCTGGACACGGTGACATCAATACGGAACGGACGCCTTCAAACCGACCTATATACTAAGCCTACCGATAAACACCTGTACCTTCACAGGGATTCTTCGCACCCGGAGTCTACAAAAAAAGCAATACCATATGGTCTGGGTGTGCGTGCGAAAAGAATCTGTTCAGAGGAGGTTGCCTACCGGAAGCACAGACAGGCGGTGAAAACACAGATCGTGAACCGTGGATATGACGGGGCGTTTGTGGAGACCGAATTAATAAAGGTCGACAATAAAAAGAGATAGGACCTTTTACGCGAAAAGACAAACTCGGAGCATAATACAAGGATTCCGCTGGTGATAACGTTTTCGCGCGCACTACCCAACATCGGCAGTATCATCCGTAGACACCTACACACGCTGCACACGTCTGATAGAATGAAGGAAGTGTTCTCTGAGCCCCCTTTAGTAGCCTTCAGACGGGATTGCAACCTGCAAGACATCCTAGTGCACAAAAACACAATAGGATGTTCTTCCGAAAACCCAATATGAGCGGCCCTGTGGGGCGCAGAGATGCGCCATTTGCACGTACATGATGAAGGCGGAATATTTCACAGATCCCAGCGGCAGGAAGTACACCGTAAGAAACAATGTTGATTGCAAATGATCCAATGTTGTGTACGCGGTCAACTGTCGTCGCTGTCGCAGGTTCGTGTATGTGGCGTGTATGTGGGAGAGACCGGCGGAACTCTGTACCAGCGACATATTGAATCTGTCGCGTATTCGCATACAGCACAGTGACCCGGTAGCTGAACATTTCTACACCGACGGACATTCCATGGACGATTTCCAAATAATGGGAGTCGAAAAACTCAGCGGGTCGGACGAGTACCGCAAAACCATGGAGCAATTGTGGAAGTCAAAACTAAGGACATACCGACCATATGGCATCAACGCGCAAGAATAAATGTTTATAAAAGGGCGCGTAATCAACGTTGACGCCGGGAATGCACGACGTCATTTCCGTTCGTAATAAAACATCTTAAAATTAAAAATGGCCGCTGATGAAGACCGTGAGGTCGAACGCTTCGGCAAAAAATAAATAATACAGCGTTTTTGTATTTTGTATATATATATATATATATATATATATATATATATATATATATATATATATATATATATATATATATATATATATATATATATGTATATATATATATATATATATATATATATATATTGTTCAAATGCAATCAGTCGCACAAATGTGTTGCACAACTGTTCAAATAGTCAAGAGCGACTGCGTTACTACGCTTCGCACTTGATGACCTAGCTGCTTGACTATGCAGTATTTAATGTTATGTCTTAAATTATAAGGAACTATAAACAAAGAACAGAGTATAGATATAGAAACATTACACAATATAGATCTCCCGAAAGAATGTAAAACAAAATCAGACAACGATGTTTTTGTTTAGCCTGACATTTGTTTTTTAAATTGGTAACAGTAAGTGCTTCTCACAAAAGCTAGCGATTTATTTTCCGAGAACATTTAACTTTTCTGAAGAACAAAGTAATAAATACGGAACTGGTGTACACAAATTATATGACTAGTCAAGTGTTTGTCCAATCTGTTTTAAGGTTTAGCCGTTATACTTGCTTGCTTGAACGTTCACTTGAATTAAAAACGATTTCGTCTGACGAGCTGGTTATGGTAAATGTTGTTGTTTTCTTTTTCAATTTTACGTGACACTGTCGTCTTTTAGCAGCTTGCGTTACAAACAGTGCTAATTAGTATTGTGCGTGATATGAACAATAATGTAGCAGCAGAAGATGAAATTTAATTCCTTCGCACATAACAAGCCGAATAGGCCGAAATGTTCCGGTAGCCTCAAACTTATTCATAGTAATACTGGTCGATTTTAAATCATGGTACCCACATTCCAAGTCTATTGCAAATATTTCGCCTATTATTTTGTTAAATATAATGCCTACTCAAGTGTAACACTAGTGTGATACATTCACGGTTGATTCAAATTATAGAACATTTTATGTGAACGTTAATCGCAATATGATTCTGTTAGTTACCGTACATCCACGTGTTAAAACATTCCAAACATATTGATAATAATAATAAAAGGAAATCATATTAAACATTTGGTGCAAAACAAGTTCATTATTAGTTTCCGTCAGAATTTAAAGCCTTTGATTGTTTCGTTGTTGTTGTTTTCTTACAGGATTTATTGTCGTTAATGTCATAT